>NC_058091.1:212552500-212852500 GCF_020171115.1 Neogale vison
AACACTCAGGAAAAAGGACCAAATCCCTCCCCAAACACTGTGGTAAAGGGACTGTTGAAGATTTGTACAGTTGTGGCTATGAACAGTTTAGACTTCCAGTCGTTGTTACTACTTTAATATAGAATATTGATTAATTTGTTAGATGGTAACAGTCAGATCCTTTAAGCAAACAAACAAACAAACAAACATTTTAATCTCTATACCCAACCTAGGGCCCAAACTCAACCTCGAGCTAAAGAGTTGCATGCTCTACCCACAGGGCCATCAGGTGCCCCTGTCACATGCTTGTTTTGAGAGTCTTTGGTTCGGCCTGTGATAGCTTCTGTTTACTGAAGATGTGTTAGGAACTTGGTTTTATCCTTGTACATAGACTAGAGGGCGTATACTGCAGGTGCCGTGGAGAGCAAATACTCAGGTTAAATAACATGTCCACCACCACAGAGCTGATACTTAAGAGCCGTAAATGCTGACCTCTTACATCATCCCAACTTGGAGGATGTCTCTACACAAAGCTCTGCTGCTTTACCCTGCTAAAACTGGGGGCAGGGGTGGGCAGAACTACCATACTATATAGTGCTGAATATCCTTCGGCCTCTCTGCCTATCTAGTGATATGTAAAAAGCCCTTCCTTCAGAGAGACAGGATAGCATCATGGTTAAGAGCAAGGACAGCTGTCTCACTCTCACACTTAGTAGCCCTGAAACCTTCGGCAAGTTCCTTACCCTTTTTATGTCTTGCTTTTTCCATCAGTGGATAAGACAGTACCGGAAGTTGTGAGGTAGAAATCAGTGTGAAGAGTTAGAAGAACAGCTTGTGATGAGCACTATGCAAGTATCTGCTATTTCTGTATGTTATTGTGAAGACTGATAGGCATGAGATGGCCTCTCCATTTCCTCTCTTCCTTCTCTCAGCAAGCAAGGCGCCCCGGGTCCACTTGTGGGATGCTTTGGAGTAGGGCAGCACAGTAAGAAGGTCATGACCTGGCACTTTGGGAATGAGGCACTCCTGGAACCATGGTCCAGTCTTTACCCTCTAGGCTGTGGGCATAGCTCCCGGGTTCATCTGCACATACTTGGTCTGGGCGGTCTCTGGTCTGGTTGCCTGTTTTCAAAATGTGCACAGCCCCCATCCTTACCACAGGTGTTTTGAATACATCATTGCACATTCAAACATTGATTTCCTATCCTAGTCTGTTGTCCATAGATTTGAGCTGGTATGGCCACAAGGGTGTATCATAAATGATAACCTCCTGGAGGCAAGGCTGGCTCTGTGAGGACCTTGCAGAGCAGGTTTTTTATTGTTTTTTGAAAAGTTTTTTTTTTATCATGAAAATGCTACGTTCCAGGAGTATGAACAGGAAGGGAGAAGTACTTGGAGGAGGAAGAAACCCGGAAGGTGGATAGATAGTGGTAGGGGTCTCTGGGACTTGCTCTCTTGACTGCTTTAATCCTTTTCCCCTTCCTTAATTTAGGGAACCTGGAGGATTTCTTATCCATCCCACTTCAGGGCCTGAAATGTTTCCCTTCTGATTCCCACGATGAAGGGAAGTGAGTCAGGCATTCCTGATGCAGAAACCACACTGCCTGGGAGAGGACTCCCCCTGGAGCACCGACACCCCCAGCGCAGCCTCCCCTTGGTCTTTGGCGTAGTGCCCATGTCAAAAGCAGGTAGTGACCCCCACCATGCTGTAGATGACCACTCCCCGCCCCGAAGGCCTCAGTGATGGAGATGACGCACAAACTGCCAAAAACTGATACGGAAACTGCCTTTTGGTTTTTGCTTCATTTTGTTTTCATTGTGGTGAAACGCACATAACACACTTTGCCATTGTTACTTTCTAAACTGTATAGTTCAATATCATTAAGTACATGCACAGTGTTGTGCATCCATCACCACTGCCCATCTCTAGAGCTTTTTTTTTTTTTTAATCTTGCAAAACTAAAATTCCATACCTATTAAATAGTAGTTCTCTCGTCCCTTCTCCATCTGCTCCTGCCCGCCACCCTTCTGCTCTCTCTCTCTCTCTCTCTCTCTGGATGTCACTACCCTAGGGGCCTCACCTGAGAGGAATTGTATGGTGTTTGTCCTTGTGTTGCTGGCTTATTTCACTTAGGGTGATGTCCTCAGGGCTCATCCGTATTGGAACGTGTGTCAGAATCATCTTCCTTTTTAAGGCTGTACGTGATTGCAGTGTGTATATGCCACATATCATGGATTCATTCATCTGTTAATAGGGACTTGGTTTGCCTCCACTTTTTGGTTATTGTGAATAGTGCTGCTATGACAGTGGGTATATTGCTGTTGGTTCTGTTCTGCGGAGATATTAGGGATTCAGGAGTAGAGCCAGTTCTGCCTCTTTGCGGGTAGGACCTCTGTATAGCTTTGAATTTTTTGGAAATGAAGGAAGAAGAACAACCTGGATCTCTAGGTGTAATTCGGCTATCTGATAACAGAGACCTGGGGTTTACACTGCTTGAGGAGGGATCAGGCAGAACTTAATGTAGAGGAAATGAGAAGCCAAGGAAGCAAAGGATGTTCAGAAAGGGTCAGTGTGGTACATAACTGTGAGACTTAGAGAAGAGGAAGAAAGAACTCTACTGCCCCCACAGAGTGGAGGATTTATGCAGCTTACCCTGGGACATGGAAGCTGCCTAGGAGAAAAACGCAGGTTAGCTCTTCCTTGGTGGAACCACCGATGTCTCTTAGACACAGGACTGGCCACCAGGTTGGGGAGGCTCCTTCCGCAGGGTGAGACCGCGGTCCTCCGTGGTCCTCTCCCGAGCTGCTGGGGCAGAGTGCCTTGCCACCTCCGAGTACTTCTGGTCGTTCCAGAGTGTCCTGGATGGAATTCTGTCATTTCCCTTTGATCTCTAACTGTAGGTCTGTGTTGCTGTTAATAAGAATATTGTACTATTTGCTAATTCAAGAATATGTGTTCTTGACCGCTGTGAGAAGGCCACCAAATGGAAATGGCTCGAAAGGAGCCATTTCTGTCCAGAAACTTCCCAGGTGTACCTCACAGCTGCCCTGTACTGGCTCTCGTCATACCCGTCAATCACATAGTCATCCAGTCGCATCTGCCCAGATAGAACCATAAGAAGATTTGATGAATGTATGTGTTGCCCTTTATTATTTACTGCCCATTTTATGTTTTTATTACTTCAACTAACAAGCTTTTTGTTGTTCCTTTAAGTCCTCACAGCACAAGATTTCCACTGGCTTCTCCCCTCGCTTAGCCTTGCACAGTATTTGGTTATAACAATATAAATTATTTCCAAAGAATATCTTGTTTAATAGTCGTCAGAAAGAAAGAAAGCTTAGGGGTGCCTGACTGGTTCAGTCCTTGGAGCTTGTGATTCTCAAACTCAGGGTTGTGAGTTCGAGGCCCACATTGGATATAGAGATTACTGAAAAATAAATTCTTAAAAATAAAGGAAGGAAGGAAGAGCTCCATAAAGATAGGAGGGTGGAAATAAAGATGTTAAGGATTATGGAGCAAAAAGGATTGTGAACATTTTCTTTGAGTTGGTCTCAGGATTCACTGAATTTTACATGGTCATCCTGTGTTTCTTTCTTTCTTTCTTTCTTTTTTTTAAGGTTTTATTTTTATTTATTTGACAGACAGAGATGACAAGTAGGCAGAGAGGCAGGCAGAGAGAGGAGGAAGCAGGCTCCCCGCTGAGCAGAGAGCCTGACTCAGGGCTCGATCCCAGGACCCTGGGATCATGACCTGAGCTGAAGGCAGAGGCTTTAACCCACTGAGCCACCCAAGTGTCCCTCATCCTGTGTTTCTATCCCAGCAATTCTACCTGGCTTTTCCTAGATAATTTTGTTGAAAAGCAGTGGCAAAGTATGACTTGTCTTTTCTGCTAAAGCCTTAACAGATAGTTTATTCCCAAATGTAAACATTTTAGTAAGCCTTTTGTTTAGTGACTCGTTAGTTTGATGAGGGAAAATGTCCTAATAAAGATAAAGAAACTGTAAACTGTTTCAAAAGCTGCAGAGAGAAAAATGTTAGGGCTCTGTAGGTCAACTACTTCCCCTTGTTCTGGGCGGTTCATTTGTTGCTTGGTCATGGGAACAGATAATCTGGTCATTTAAGGTTATGTCCTCATCTTAATTCTCTTCTGTAAATTTATACATACATCGTAAGTCCTGGGTGTTTTACTTCTGTAGCCTGTGTGGATAGGGACTATGTATGAATTGAGTTGATTTTATGAAAAACAGTAAATATCATTTCCCTCTTCCACAAAATAGCATATAATATGTGTCTCTAGGTTAGCACCAAGAAGTAGCTTGGGTAATTTTTACTAGTAAGCAGTATGATTTTCTCAGAAATATTGTAAACACCCAGGAGTATGAAGAGTCACAGATCCCTAAGTAGAATCAAAGGTATGAGGGAAGAGGAACTGTCCCTGGCTCTGACTGTGGTAACATAAGGCATAATCTGCATTATCATTCGTAAACAATTATCCTGGAGGTATTATGACCTTATGCTCTACATTATTTTGGTAAGATTAAAAATTCCAGTGTGGATGTAACTATTTCTAGCTTTTGTATGACTATTAAATGAAGTATAAACTTATTCCATGTTAAATACTCTTTGTAACAAAAGCATATCGATCTTTAACAAATCCAAGAGGAAACGTCATAGAGGTTTTTAAACAGTTCCTTAACTTTCACAAGGCAATTGTGTGTCTCACCGATTCTCAACCTTTTCGGGAGGAAGATTCACTTATAAACTGAAAAAATGCATAAGGTGAGAAGGAAAAAAATGGATTTAATATAGTCATTAAAAATAAAAAACCAAGAGGCAAAGCAGATTGACTTTGTGGGCTGTGGGTGTAGTATAAAGAACTCAGAGTTTATTTTACTAATATAATCTGTTAATGCCTTTATCTAGGTTTGTAGGTTTGTATCTGTTCTCTTTTGAAAAGGAAACATAGTGATCAAAGGTGGGCCTTCATTACAACATAACTGTGTGTGTGTGTGTGTGTGTGCGCGTGCATGTGTTTGTGTGTGTTGTTAATCACCACACAGTACATCATTAGTTTTTGATGTAGGGCTCCATGATTCATTGTTTACGTATAACACCCAGTGCTCCATGTAATACATGCCCTTCTTAATACCCCCACCAGGCTCCCCCACCCCAAAACCCCTCAGTTTGTTTCTCAGAGTCCACAGTCTCATGCTTCGTCTCCCCCGCCATTTCCCTCCACCTTCAATTTTCCTTTACTTCTCCTAATGTCCTCCATGTTATTCCTTATGTTTCGCAAGTAAGTAAAACCATATGATAATTTACTTTCTCTGCTTGGCTTATTTCACTCAGCTTAATCTCCTACAGTCCCGCCCATGTTGATGCAAAAGTTGGGTATTCATCTTTTCTGATGGCTGAGTAATATTCCATTATATATATGAGCCATATCTTCTTAATCCATTCATCAGTTGAAGGGCATCTCTGCCTTTTCCACAGTTTGGCTGTTGTGGACACTGCTGCTGTGAACATTGGGGTACAGATGGCCGCCCTTCTTTTCACTACATCTGTATCTTTGGGGCAAATATCCAGTAGTGAAATTGCAGGGTCATAGGGTAGCTCTATTTTTAAGTTTTTGAGGAATCTCCACACTTTTCCAAAGTGGCTCTACCAACTTGCATTCCCACCGACAGTGTAAAAGGGTTTCCCTTTCTCCACATCCTTCCAACATTTGTTGTTTCTTGCCTTGTTAATTTTTGCCATTCTAACTGGTATAAGATGGTATCTCAGTGTGTGTATGTGTGTGTGTGTGTGTGGTTTTTTTTAAAATTTCATTTATTTCTTTGACAGACAGAGATCACAAGTAGGGAGAGAGGCAGGCGGGGGTGGGGGGAAGCAGGCTCCCCGCAGAGCAGAGAGCCTGATGTGGGGCTCGATCCCAGGACCCTGAGATCATGACCTGAGCCGAAGGCAGAGGCTTAACCCACAGAGCCACCCAGGCACCCTTCAGTGTGGTTTTGAATTACCCTGATGGCTAATTATGGTGAACATTTTTTCATTTGTCTGTTAGTCATTTCATACCAACATACCTTTAAACCTGTCCCCCATTTTTTTTTTTAAGATTTTATTTATTTATTTGACAGAACGAGATCACAAGCAGGCAGAGAGGCAGGCAGAGAGAGAGGAGGAAGCAGGCTCCCTGCTGAGCAGAGAGCCCGATGTGGGCCTCGATCCCAGGACCCTGAGATCATGGCCTGAGCCGAAGGCAGCGGCTAAACCCACTGAGCCACCCAGGCACCCCTGTCCCCCATTTTTTGGTTATTATTGAATGGATTTTCCTGGATGACCCTCCAAAAGATGAGGACATAACCTTAAATGACCAGATTATCTGCTATAAGTCTAGTCTTGTGTGAAATTTTGTGCCTTTGTATTTGATACGAGAACATTTCCTAGCAGATACAAGCCAAGTTTCATAATGATATAAATGTGTTTTACTTAGGTGTCTTTCGAATAACATAGACTTATGAGATGTTCTTTGTAAGGTGTGGTCTTGGATACTACACAGATTATGTTTTTCAGTGACAAGGTTTAATTCTGGGACCTTTTAACTTCTCAGAATTGTCAACCAAACCAAACTTGAGTGGAGCAAGAATTCCATGGATGGACAGCATTCATGGATTTATTTCGCGGACAGTTTTATCCCCTTCTCTGGCTGCGCATCACGTAGGGCCTTGGGTATATGAGGTGAAGAAGGGGTGCTGGGCCTGGGGGAACCAACCCAGGGTCCGTTGGAGGGGACCAACCAGCAGGTGTACTGCTGGGGGACAAGGGCAATGTCCAGGTCCATATAGGCTGGGACATGGAGCAGGGGTTCTTTCTCACCTCAGTGCTCCCAGAAGGGCAGGGGGTTGGCAGGAGTAGGTGCCCTTTGAACTGAGTGTTGACTCAAGTCCATATCAAAAGCTGTTTCTTAATAATAGACTCTGAACCACACTGTTTATGTAAATTAGGTGACATTCTAATTTGGGGGGGGGACTTTTTTTTTTATATTCTTCCCACTTCCTATCTAATGGAAACATGGAAACAAGGCAATGGAAAGCATAACCTGGGTTGTTTAGACCTGCCCTTGAATACAGGCTGCCACCTAGTAGCTGCTCCACCTTTCTGAACTTCACATAAAAAGGGAACAATAAGATAAGCTCCATGTGGGCACCTGGTGGCTAAGTGGGTTAAAGCCTCTGCTTTCGGCTCAGGTCATGATCTCAGGGTCCTGGGATCGAGTCCCACATCGGGCTCTCTGCTCAGCAGGGAGACTGCTTCCCCCTTCTCTCTGCCTGCCTCTCTGCCTACTTGTGCTCTATGTCTGTCAAATAAATAAATAAAATCTTTAAAAAAAAAAAAAAGATAACCTCCATGTGTGGGTTCGGTATGCGATAGCATAGGTAACAGTAATGATGAATTCCTCCTCTTCCCTTGGCACACTGAAGTTGAACACCTTGAAAAAGATAATTTATTTTGAAAGGTGCTTGGTGAAACAAGAAAGAGAGCAGGGTTAATCACAGGGTACTGACAGTGGCTAATATTAGGCACCATGTTTGTTTGTTTCTGGCACTATTCTAAGTGCTTTCTGTACATTCCCTCATTTGATCCTCTCAAGAATTCTGAATTAGGTGCTATTATTTCATCCCCATAACAATGATGAGAAAATCGAGGCTCGAGTAGTTAACCCTGCTTGTGCGGCCCCAGGGCTCTTCGCCACCGGAGTAGAGTTTTTGAAGAGGATCACGAGGAGGGCAGTGATGATCAGGCCTAGATTTTTCTTTTTCTTTCCTTTTTTTTCTTTTTATAAAGATTTTATTTATTTATTTGATAGAGAGATAGCGCAAGGAGGCAGAGCATTTGGCAGAAGGAGAGGAAGAAGCAGGCTCCTAGGGAGCCGGATGCGGGACTTGATCCCCTGAGATCATGACCTGAGCCAAGGGCAGGAACTTAACCGACTGAGCCACCCAGATGCCCCTAGATTTTTATTTTTCATCCTTTGAAGAGCACTTCTGTTTACTTTGTTACATATGTTCCTCATAAACAACAGGAGATGGCTAGAAATTGGGATAGAAAGTGTAGGTTTCCTAGAGGGGAGCTGACTTGCCCAGGATTACCAAATCTGTATGTGGCCCAGTAGGCACATACCAGCTTTCCCCACCTGATTCTTGGGAGCGTTCATGGAATGAAAGGACAGGATGGCAATCCTGTCAACAAGTGGATGCTCTGAAATTTTTAAAATGTCTGACGGGCACAGGGAGGTTCATTATGTTGCTCAACATAATGTCATGTCAGTGGCCAGCTGTAATTAGGAAGGGCAGACCCAGCTCCAGCGCCACACGGCTTCTGAGCAACCCACGTGTGGGAGTTGAAATCCTGATGCTTCTATGTCTAGGCTACTTGGAGCCAGGGTGCATCCTTACGCCACCCTCTGGGAGTTGGGAGACACTAGGGAGGAATGCAGGAGGGACAGGGACTCTGTTGGCTTCCACTGTTTCCTCCATGGTCACGAGGGCTCTTTCGAAAGGTGAGTGAGCAGCTACAGCCAAAAGGGAGATGTCTAGGATTGCGGATGGTACAGAGAACCTGGGCCGCCTCCTTCCAGCGCTAATCAGCTCTCTCTGCAAATTGAAGGCTCAGCACAATTTTAAAGAAAGCGAGAGAGATGAGACACCAAATAAGGCTGAACCAAAAGCCTGTTGGAATTATGTGGTGTGTTGCCCTGTAGCTGGGGATTTAGTTACAGATGCCTGTGATTATGGCCTTTGCAAACAGTTGTCAGAGAAATTTATAAGATTTCTAAAGGTTGGAGAAGAGCAGATGTGGAATTAAATTTCAAGAACAGCGACTCCTAATGGCTTACATGTGGGTATAGGGTATTTAGGATTCAGACCCAAATCCCTGTGTCCAAGAGGTGTGGGATGCAGGGACAAAAGCCGAGATTGGAGATGTAGGAGTTTTCTGGTGGTCTTTTCCTGAAGTATTGTTTATTATTAGCCCACAGGCCGTTCAGAGCAGTGGAAATCTTCCGTAACAGTTAGCTTGCAAGGTCAAATATAGTTTTTGTTTGTCCTGTTTAGTAAGATGGCTCTGATGGGCTTCTTTGCCCACAGGCATCAACCATGCCAACAGATAGACTGTGAAAAATGTGATTCTCTGTGACCAACTTTAATTGGCCGTGCAACAGATTTTAAAACATTAGCAAAGTTTGGGGTATTTAGGTTTGCCTTGTTTTGTATCTGTTTTTTTCTCAATTCATATGGCAAAAGCTTTAATGACTGTAAGAAATGCCTTTTTTATTGATGATGAAGAACAAGATTGCAATGATAGGAGTAATGATAGTAATCTAACAGTTGTTCGTTTTGAGGCAAAAGGTGGTAGGTTTCTCCCCACCTCCAGTAAAGAAATACACTTAACTGAGTTCAAAAATCCACGAAACCTTTATTAGGCAGCAAAAACAATTAAAAAGAATATTCCAAGTCTTGGTATATATAAAAGTAACATTCTCGTTCTTATTGTATTGAAGTGTCCTTTTCCAGAGCTTTTCAGATAATTGCTAGAAAACCCTAAACTGAGGAGTGGGACAGAATTTAAGGACCAACTCTTTTCCTACAAAATCCAGAAGTTTTTGCTGCTGTTTTACTTAATGTGTATATCTCCTGTGTGTGTTGAGGGAGCAGGGAGCAGGAGAGGGTGTAAGCCTTGCAAGGGCCACTGTTGGGACACTTCACTGTGCTGAGTGGTAGTTCTGTTCATGGGTGGAGCATGTGTGGTTTTGTGGTGACCGAGATAAAGGGTGGAGGAAGGAGCAGAAGATGGGTCGCAGGGCCACGTGGCTCTGTGATGGCCCTGTGTGCCGGGCTTCAGTTACCACCTTCGTGGAATGAGGACAGCGCCATTCTGTCCTTCACACCGTGCTTCTGCAAAAACCAGATGGCTTAGCACTTTCTGCAAGAGAGACAACACGAAAATCAAATGGAAGAACAACGGTGTGTCTCTGCGTACTGCCACATCCTAAGATCATCTTACTGAATGCGCACAGTTGCCTGAAGCGGCGACCTGATGGTGATTGCATGGTGGAGAGGGGGACAAAAGCTCTTAGAGGTCTCAGTAACTTGCCCCAGGGAAAGGGGAATAAAATGGGCAGGTATTGGCCACCCTTGGGGGTCATTACATCCCCCGACAGCAAATGCTGAGGCTGGTACTTAAACCCAAGAATTTGAACTCCAGAGTTGGTGCTCTTTCTCTTCAAGTCCTTTAGAGAGGGAAAAGCACTGGATAAAAATGGCCTTATCATTCTCCCTGCTTTTAGCTCTGGTGTCACATGGCCTTTTAGACCACTAGGAGGTAATGTGAGAAGGCTGTGTGCTGCTTATTGGCTGTATGACCTTGGGCAAGATACCCCATCTCCCAGTGTCCCCATCTGTAAAATGGAGTTAATAGACCGTCCCATGTCATTGTTGTGAGTGTTCCGTGGAGATAAATGTTATTAAGTGGTTAACACTGTGGCACCTAGCAAGGCCTCAGTCCGTGCATGATAATGAAGAGGAGGAAGACGGTTGTTACTGCTAAGGTTCCCCGTGCTCTTGAGGTTTTGGTTACAGAAGGTTCTGTCTCCCTGGACCCATGCGTGGCTGGGCTGTTTCCGGGCTAAACTTGCACTCTTGACCCTCCCATGCTACACACGCCCATAACAGCTTCCTGGGGGCTGGTTTCCATGGAGAACAGCTATTGAACCTCTGTCGTCATATGTTTCCTATTTATTCCACATACTCCAGCTTAAACTTTCAAGACTCTTCTGCCTCGTCAAGCAAGAGAGACAGCTGGGCCTGTGGTACATGTTGACCCCCACGCCTTCCCAAGGCCAGTGGCGCCGAGAGCCTCTGTCCAGAGCTAAACTTTTAATTCATCCTTTAAAGATTTATGGAGTATTTTTATCCCAGGCAGAACCAGAGAGGGACTTCCCATTTCTCAATGTTACCAAACCAGGGGTTGGCAAGTATCATCTTATTTCATTTCCTAGAAACAGGTAGAGGCCCACACAGGGACCGCAAAACTCGGGTCACACCACTTCCTTCATTTTCAGTGCTAATGAGAACTATAGATGTTCTCACTCTTCTTCTGACGTTTCTTAAGGTTTTCATCCATGTTGTCTTTTCTTAACTCATGTCCTAAGGGAAACCTGAAAGACTGTAGGATGCTTCTGTTCTAACTTTTTAGTTTTAAGCTAAATTTTTTAAAAATCCTAGACCAGTTAGCTTCTTCCCTCCCCCTAGGATGGGCTTAGAATGCTGTCACATGTACAGTGTCCTCATCATCTGCTGTTTGCCCAGAGCTTCGAATCATCATTTAGGCCAGATGGTTTCCACAAGAACTAAGACTAAAGTTCCTTTGTTTAGCATCTCGAAGAAACACCATTTTTAGACCTATTCATCCTTTAAAAAATGAAAAACAAAAACAAAAAAAAAGCCATTGATATTAAACTTAGTCAGTGAAACTTTGAATGGAATGGAACAAAATTAAGTTCCCTTGTTTCTAATCCTGGGACTCCTGTTTATGCAGAGTGGCCCAGGGGTAAAGCAGGAGCCAGTTGGAGTTGAGCGGGATGAAATAAACAGAAAGGTTGAAAAGTCCTTATTTGCTCACTTACTTCCTGTTATTGTGAATCATATGAATTCCTTGGCCATCACCATCCTCAAACATCTTGCTTCTGATTCCTATAGATGAGGAGACTATAGTGATTTGTGTGTGTGTTTTTCCCCTTTACCTAGAGATTCCCATTAAAGTCCTTGACTAGATAGACGGAGCTGGAATATAAATGAAATATAAATGAAATTTTTATTAAATGAGATGCCAAAGAGCAATTTTCAACTCCTACAAATCAGTCCAGCCAGTCAGCTAGTGTGAACTACTCCCTTATGGTGGGTATTTGTGTAGATTAATCTTTACACTTGGCTTGGTCCTGAAATCTGAGAAGGTTCCAGCCATGGCTCCAGGTGATTTCACCGGTTTGACCCTACACATGCCAGGGAACGACCAGACCATAATGAACACCAAATCACTGAACTCGGGGTACTTTATAGGCCATGTGAAGTCTTTTTTCCTTTGTTTTAGGGTAGTTTTCATCTCTTTTGCACACTCAGGTTCAAAAAGGTAGAGGAAATAAACTACAGTGGTTTTGTACTGGTTTTGAGTTCATCTTCGGAATTATACCAAGTGTACTTTCTCAGAAGGACCTGTTTGAAACAAGCTCTGTGTGAATCGGCACTTGTCCTGCTACTGAATGGTAGCTTCTAGGCAGCAAGAGCTGGCCTTGGCATCTCTGAGCCCCCAGTGCGCCTGCGTACCGTTGATGGATTATGTGGTAATTTGGCCTTATTCCAGGACAGGGAGCAGGTTTCAGAATCATTTCTGAAGCCTTGTACCTAAATGATTTCTGGAAGATATTTCTCAGAGGAAATTGGTAGTACAGTGAAGCCATTGATCTCACCCCTTGATTTCTTGGTAGAGGAAGCTATCTGGAAAGAAGAAGGAGGAAGATCCTGAAATGCATATGATGTGTCCGTGTATGTACGTGTGACAGCCCAAGCTATTCCTAAACAGAGGGAAATGTGACCATTTGAAATGGACTTGCCAAGCCTCCATGCCAGGAACCTTCCTTCTTGCAAAAAAAGGAAGTTGTCAACTAAACCCTGATTGTAGGTGCCCAATTCCTATAGTCCTTGGATGCTGCCCGCCAAAGAGGGCTTGCATTAAGCCTCATTTGGACTCTATAATGGCAGAAAATGGTTCTAACACCCCTTTCCTCTTACCACTTCGGTCATAATTTCTGTTTTTGTTTTTGTTTTTGTTTTCTGCTCTCACATTGCTTTTGAGAACCATAATTTTCCTTTTACTCTTCCAGTGATGGGCATCTTGTTTTTGTCACAAAGATAGTATGCTGGCATTTTCTATCTTAGATGTGAAGTGTGGAGGTTCACGCCAGATAAGGAGGCATACTTAATCTCTGTGATATTGTCCAAGTTCTTAAGAAACTATTAGAACTCTATCATCTTGGTGTTTGCCAGTAGAGGTCAAGCCAACATCTGTATGTGTCTTTCTTCACAAAGGGCATGACAAGTAAAGAGAAAGAGAAGAGTTCAAGGAATTAAAAACAGAGTCTTCATTAGGGTAACATTTGGGGTCAGGTAAACATCTCTTTCGAATTTCACTGAAAAGTTCCAGAAGGCCATGAGTAAAATCTCCGGAAGACTTGTTTCAAGGAGTGGAGTTCAGTGGAAAGTTCATCTTTAAAAAAAAATGTGGAAAACCTGAGTATGATATTGCTTAGGGGACTCTTAGAAAAACAGAAAAGGAAAAGGAAACCAAAAAGCAAAGTTTCTCCCATTTGGAAAGTGTGGAAGGCCTGGGAAAGATTTTCCCCAGTGACTAGGAAATACTTCTTTGTTGCACATGAGCTTTTTTCCTTCCAGGAGCTGTAGAGTCATTTCTTTTTTTTTTTTTTCTTTTAAATTTTTATTTTAATTCCAGTTAGTTAACATACAGTATTCTGTTAGTTTCATGTGTCTAATACAGCAATTCAGCAATTGCACACTGTAGAGTCGTTTCTTAAATTTGTGAGTCTGAGCTGTGAGTGTGGATGTCCACGATGCACGCAGACTTGCCTGGGCAGGACAGAGCAGCGTGACCGTCTTTAGTAAGGCAGCGACCCATCAGCTTGTGCTGTAGCCTATAGCCTCGTTCTGGTGGTTCACTTCTGTTGTTGTATTTACCAGTTTTGGGGTCCACATAACATCTTTCACAAGGTTTAAGCTCTTGTTTAACTTTTTTTTAGAACGTTGAGAGAAACAATCCCCTTTGACTCTGAAGGAAATTAAACCATAAGTCAGGCTACCAATGAAGATTTGGAATTTCTGTGCTGGAGATCTTCAAAAGTAGAACATAAAAATTAGGTCACTTAAGTCTGCTTGGAGCCTAACCAAGATGGCCTCCTGCAGCGTTCCAAGTTTATAAAACAACTTGTGTTAATATTCATATATCCGTAGAGCATAAGGAAAGTCAGTACTTTGCTACATTTTCTTTGAGCTCCTGGAAAATGTATTGAGCTCCCTCTGCCTACAAATGGTTGTGTCTCTCATTTGCATTGTATGCTAATGTTGCTTGTGGACATTTAGGAGTGAGTGGAAGGGAGGAAGTAAGAGGGGTTGTCTGTTTAGAAAGTGACATTCAATCCTTTCCGAGGATGGCTTGGTGGGGGGAATACTTGGCTTAAGCAGGGCTAACTTGACTGAGCATATTAACAAAAAGTCCCCAAAGAACTGTACTTATTGTGAGGACACTTCCTGTAAAGAATTACTACATTACTAAATGGCTGGCTTTAAATGGTCTATAAAATGCAAAAAGTTTGTTTGGTTCATTGTCACTGGAAGCTATAGACTGTGAAAAGTTAAGAAGACTGTCTTAAGCAAGATTTTTAAATCATCTGGATCCAGTATGAGTCTAGAATGACAAAAATTTAAAAAGTCAAAGAAAAGATTCTTTGTGGAATGCCAGACCACAGTGAACCTAGTTCTTGGTGACTTGCTGGATTCCCAGTGTCCCCAGGGCTTTCCCCTCCTGCAAACTGTATCTAGCTCTAGCCTGCCACATAGTGACAAACCAATTACCTTAAAGAGACATAGTTCACAGGCTTGTGAACACCTATAAGAAGGATTTTTAGGAATGGAGAAATTGAAAGCGTTAAAGGGGCTCAACAGACAGGAAAGCAAAATGTGAAATTGGGAGCCCACAGGCAATTTATGAAAAAAAATTTTCCTTTTTTTTTTTTTTAAAGTAAAGATTTATCTTAGGAATTCAAGTTAGGAGTCTAATGCCCTCTGTGACTCCATTTTTGAAATTGTCCAGTCAATGCAATATGGACTTAAGACTTTTTCCCAAGGACCTAGAAACTAAAATATATTATCTTCCCTTTGTTTTTCTTCTCTTTGTCTTTTTTTGTTTGTTTTATTTTCCCCGGGCAGTCAAAAATAAAGGAGAGAGCTCCAAGCTATAACATTTGGTTTTGGTACTGTTTTCTTTCCTTGTTCCTTTTAAGAAAGGACATATTCATTAAAGTAAGACCCTGTGTTTTTAGTTCTTTCACTATTTTAACTTTCCTTTTATTTGAAGTTAGTTCTGCCATGTGGTGGTTTTCAAGATGTGTGTGTATTTACACTGAAACCCTTTCTTTCAAATAAAATCTTATTTTTAACCCTAATATATTAAACAGATAAACCGTAGCTGTTCTGGAGAGTTGGGCCCCGGCCACCTCCTGCTCCGTGGTTTCTGAGGCACATCTGAGCCCTGGGGATCCCTGTGGAACCTGGTGTTTAATCCCCTGACATGAACACAGGATTGGGGGGAGGGCCTCAGTTTGCTGTTCCCAGGCTCCCACCAATACTTTTTTGTCACTTCCCATTTCTGGACCGCTTTGGCGAAATGATGGCATTGTGCTAGATCATCTCTGATGCCCTTCCTGCCCTAAGCAGTCCTGAGTTACACGTACAGAGCCCTGGGGTGGTGGAATTTAGGTGACTGAATGCAGAAGGCCTGGCTGAAGGAAGACTCATCCTGTCCCAGCATGAATGGTCTCCAGTTCATGCAAATGAGAGCTTGGGAGCCAGAACTGATGCATCAGCAGAATCATCTCAGGAAAATGTTTTCCAGAAGATTGCAGTGAGGCATCTGTAACCCTCTGACACAGAAGAATCTTGTGGAGAAAGGGATTTAAACAAGTTATGGGTTCTTGTTTACCATTGATTGTAGTTGACTTTGTTGGTAAGTGGTTAGCTGTTAATACATCAGTTTTTCCTCACTAGAGAAAATTATGTCCTATCACTTGTGTGTGCACGCGTGCATGTGTGTGTTAGTTTGGGAATGCATCTGAGGCATAGTTCAAGAATCTGCAGTCAGTTAACACATTTGCTTAGAGAATGGGAATGGTGAGGCCAAGGTCAGGGTTCAGTTGCTCTGTGGGCCAGTTAGCTGGGTGGGGCTGCGCAGCCAGACT
Organism: Neogale vison; assembly: GCF_020171115.1. Taxonomy (NCBI): domain Eukaryota; kingdom Metazoa; phylum Chordata; class Mammalia; order Carnivora; family Mustelidae; genus Neogale; species Neogale vison. The sequence continues at coordinate 212,568,562 of NC_058091.1, forward strand.
GTACTTTTAACCCCGACCAGCTGCCTCTCACATGCATGCCACGGGTCCCAGGGAGGCTTAGGCAGTGTGGAAGGATGTCCAGATTCAGCTTTTCCTCCCAGGATCTCACAGGGCCTTTGTCCTGGTAGGGGAGGGCTTTGTGTTCATCTTCATGGATGGAGAGCACCCTGCTTGTGTATTTAACAGCTTGAAAGAAGAGTCTGAAATAGTCCCTGTGGAGTCTGAAATAGTCCCTGTGAGGCAGAGTCTCATTGCCTGCGGTGTGTGGGTCTCTCCAGTCTTAGGACAAAAATTGCTACACAGAGTTGACTAGAGATTGCTCCATAGTTCTCAACATGAACATACTGTCCTTTTCTGGAATTGGGAGAAGGGCTGCCATTAGAAGAGAAATTGCTTCTAACTCCTTAAGACCATTGTTCACTCTCTCTTCTTGTTCTCTTTTCTTCATTTTAAACACCATTTTGTAATTAAAATTTGAAACACTTGATTTGCATTTGTAAAGGAACAGGAATCTTATGGAAGTTGTTTGAGAAAAACATTATTCCTATGTACACCATTCCCCTAGAGAATGGTTCTATATCATTAGGTTTTTACTATTAATGAAACATGGAACATTTTCTCTTGTTTCTTAGTATAAGCACAGCAATGTATGAAGCCTCTGTATGATTTCATCTTTACCCAGGGAAGCATTACATTTAGTTATAATTTGTATTCTTTGAAAAATAGGAAAGACAAATAGGCTGAAGTAAAGTATCTCAAACACTTTTTTGGTGAGAAAAGTATTCATTTCTATTAAACAGAATTCAAACATTACAGAATGATGAAAGCTTTGCATCTCCTGATCACTGCACCAGCCCCCACAGAGGTCACCCTTAGGATACTCGTGAGCCAGTTTTGAAAATGGGTATAAAAATTAGAAATTTAAAAGTTCTGTTGATTTTTAGCCCCAGAATTAATTATTACCAGGTTAGTGGCTTTCAAAATGTTTGTCTTTAATGAGTGCTTTCTTCAAACAAAATTTTCAGTGGAATTCTAATATAGGAAAAAAAAAAAAGATAAAAGCAGAGACAATCAAGTTGTAATTTGGGACGAATTCTGCTCACTTCCTCCTCTGCCCCGACCAGTGAAACCACAGGGTCCTTCTCTAGAAAGATTCAGCAGTATTTACAGCGGGCACTTAACCCAGTTGCTTTAGTGGTTGATTGGTGTTGGACTTCTACCTCCTTGACCAGCTTTTCTAAATGAGGCACTCATAGTGATGTTTGTTTTCCCATCATTGACTTGGGATGCTTATTTTTAGTTAAGCTATAGTTAGTCACGAACTTAAAAGCAAACCACCTAAGCCAGCCAGTGATTTTTTTTTCTTTCTTGAAATCGGACCTTTACATTTAACTCATCCTTTGAGTTTAACTCAAATGCCACATTTGTCACTACTTTTTTTAAGTCTGTGGCAGCAAGTTTTTCTCCTTGTGTATTTCGGTTTAAATCTGTAACTACAGTGCTTGGACCTTGGTAGACATTCATGTCTATGGGCCTTATAGGAACGAGTTTTAGCCTTTCATACCCCATTTCTGGTAATTGTGTGCCTGCCTGTTTACTTTCCACCACTAGATAATAAAAAGGAAGACAGCATTATTTTATGCTGTAGATAATGCTGGAGAATCTCAATCTCTGATCAGACCTGAGTACGTCAGAGTCTTCCAAAAGAAAAACACAGCCTCATATAAACATACAGCTCTTGCGTCCGTGCTGTGCCCAAATGCTGTGAGGATAAGATGGTGCTAAAAATGGTCTTGAGCAGTCTTGAGAGCTGTTTGCACATTTGCAGTAAGTATTTAATTGAGCACCTGCTGTGTGATTTGGCTAAGCCTAAGAGAGCTAGACAGGTCAGGTATTTCACATGAACTCTTTCCTTCATACACACACCCCTATGAAGTAGATGCTATTATTTATTTACTTCTTTTGCTATGCAATAGCCGGCTCTTACCTCACTCAGTTGACTGCTTTTCTGGGGGTAATCTCACCCTTACCTATGGCTCCAGACGCCTCCTACGTGGTGTGAGTTTCCCACACTGTATCACCTTCCCTAATCTCCATTCCTCAGTTCCTCACCGTGCCTCCTGGAATCTGCCCAACCAGGTTCTTCAAGCTTAAACGCCTCAACAAGCGAATTTTCCTCCAAACCCTCACCTGACCTCTCTTTTTACCTTGGTTTCCTGTTTTGGTCCAGACCTTATCATCTGCTCACACATGTGTTCACCAACTGATCCTCACTAAGAACGTACTCTAAAGTGCCACTCCAGGTATTAGCGAGCTATATAACGCAGACTAAAACACATATTCCAGTGGACAAACAGCTTGCTTCTGTTTCTTTTAAGATTTACTTATTTATTTGAGAGGGGGGAGGCAGGCAGAGGGAGAGTCTTAAGCAGACTCTCCACTGAGTGGCAGAGCTCAATGTGGGGCTCGATCTCACGACCCTGAGATCATGCCCTGAGCGGAAATCAAGATTCAGATGCTTAACCAGCAAAGCCACCCAGGTGTCCTATACTGTGATACAGATTTTTTTTTTCTTCACAAATTTCTTGAAACTCTTCCCTGGCAAGCAGTAGAAGTGTATTATCATACTGTCCTCAGTCAATTTCTGTGGAAGTGATTTTATGCCCCTGACATGTATTCAGAAGACATCCCCACTCCTCCTGAGATGATGCGGGCCTTCCCAGCTCTCCAGGCGGTAATCAGAGCTCCTTTTCTCTGGCTCCTGCTTTACCAAAATCCCGTTACTTGCTCACACTTGTCAAGGTTTTAGAAAAGCTCAAAGCCTTAAGTGACGGAGACAGAAGCTACCTGTGTAAGTCTGCCTGAAAGAGACAGCAGCTACGGGACGAGTTGTGTACAGGATGGCCACTAGACCCCTCATGCGGTAGCAGTCCCAGGAGGCACCAGGGCAGAGGACTGCTGTGCAGGGTAGGGGAGACAGTACTTCCTTGGACGTAGCAAATAATGCCTTGTTTGTTTTGGTCTCCCTGGTGCCTGGCAGGGAATAGGTGCCCAACAGATATTTTTTGACTAGGGGAGGATAAATTATTGGACAGAGAAATGTTTTTTTTTTGCATATGGAAGGTAATGATAAGGGGAAATATTTTAGATAGGGGAGCCAGGGCTCCCAGAGCCAACTGTCTTTCACCACTAGAATCATCCTTGCTTGGTTGCAGGGACTCTCAGAATCCTTTCCTTCATTTTTAGGACATTGCACATCTTTAAAGAAGACATTTCCAGAACGGTGAGTTAGCTTGTGCTGATGTTGTAATGGCCGTGTCCCCTCAGTGAACTTCACCTGTGTGAAGGTGACACTCTACAAGGATCTTTGGGTCTTTCCACAGACCACGCACGGGCTCGTTCTTGGACGACAAGGGGGTTATAACTCATAGCTAGCTTGGGAGCAGCATTTCTACTTGCCGTCTGTATGCTTTTTCCTGAGTGTGGAGCGTGTCCATTTTACCCTCCTTGGAAAGGTTTTTACTGTGTAGCCTTCATTTTTTTTCTAGTTTTAATCTTGGCATCTGCTTTTCAGAAACATTGGTCTGTTACTAAGTTGATGCCGAGATTTGGAAACAAACTATAGAAATGATCCCTGAAAGTATAGTCTTCGATGCCGAGATTTGGAAGGCAAACTGCTAAGAAGTGTCAGAGAGGAAGGGCTTGTCAGCATTTCTGGTCCAAGCTACCTGCACGGCCCACTGGTTAGCTTTGGCGCACGCTCCGAGGGGGCTGCACTCATCTGTCTGCCTGTAGCGACCTGTGTCTGTCCAGCTTAAATGACTTACTCCTGAACACGTGCTTGGGGTATTTGATGAGGTTTCCTCATTACCGGCACCCAGCAATATTCACAACTGTTTCTGTATCGCAGAATGACCACATAGCTATATTCAAGGTTTAAAAAAAAAAAAAAAAAAAGACCAAGAATATTAAGAGTAGTTGTTACCCTAAGGAGCATTTTGCAGGATTACCAAAAGAGCTCTTTAATTATATACACTTGCCCCTGTTGCTTCCTTCTACCACCTGTGTTTCAAGGATGTCATGGAGGTTGGTCCAGACACAGACTGGTATTTTGAAACACACTCACTTGAGGACTCCCCCTGTGTGGACAGGGTAACCACCACTCCCATGCTCCTTCCAGGCCTGCTGACTCATCCTTTGCCTCTTGTGCTTTCTCCTGCTGGAATTCCAGCTGTCATCTTTGCTTGACGATTCTTCTCCATCCTGTCTACCTCATATTTCTCTCTCCCCCCATCCTGCCTTTTCTATCTGTAGGAAATCATCCATTCAGTAAATATTTACAAAATGTGTGCCATGTACTGTGCTAAATACAGGAGATAGATAAGGGACTAAGCTAGAATTAATTTTAGTCTCGAGGAGCTTCTGGTCCAGTATATTTGTAACTAAAATGTTGGGGAAAGGCTAATAGTCACATGAATGAACATGGCACACAAACCTGATATGTTAAAAGGCAGTATAATTGAATCTGACTTATTGCTGGCACATGGGTAGGTTACTCTGTTGTTCTCAGATATTTAATAACTCACCCTTTAACAGCATCATGTTGATGTGATTTTTGACTCAAGTAGTTTCTCCTTCCTTAAGAGTAAAAGGAAGTTTTTGCGATAGACGATATTTGGCTTATAGACTGTGAGGTCTCTTGGAACCTTGACCTTCAGTCATTCATTGTGTGGCTGAGTGGCAGGGAGGACATTGTAGAGGTTCAAGTTCCCAGCATTTCACATGAGTTAACACAGTTCAGCCTTTGGCAACCTGCCATTCCCTCTGCTTGCAGACAAGTTTGTGAAATTTGACACTCTCATGTCTTTCTTTAAAAAATCTTGCAAGGTTCAGCAGTCTTTTAAACTCTATTGTCAGACCCACCTGTGAGGTTCTCTTGGACCTGTTGTCAGAAGAGACTGTACATTTTACTGACTTGGGGGGAAAAGAAAACAACTCTCAGCCTAGTATTCGAACAATAACTTAAGCTTTGGATGCAGAAATGGGGCACTGCTCTTTTTGTCTCTTCTGCTGCTACCAACTCCCCCCTCCCTTTTTTTTTAAAGATTTTATTTATTTGACAGACGGAGATCACGAGTAGGCAGAGAAGCAGGCAGAGAGGGGAGGAAGCAGGCTCCCTGCTGAGCAGAGAGCCTGATGCGGGGCTCGATCCCAGGACCCTGGGAGCCAAAGGCAGAGGCTTTAACCCACTGAGCCATCCAGGCGCCCCCCCCAACTCCCCTTAAATTATGAACCATATACAAGCATATATTGTATCAGCAGAGCATAGTGAAGTAGGATTTCAACAACTGTTCCTTTAGTCAACAAAGTAAACATAACCTAGAGAGTTATCCACTAAAAATACAGAGTACTTCTTAGGTAGAAGTAGAGTGGTATATGAGTAATAGGGCTCTTACTATGTTTTGCTTTCAGCTCATCTCCTTTGGTTTCATTTTCATGCTTCAAGTCTTTGGGGCCCATCCTTGCCCTTGCCCTTGTCCTTGATGAATAGGTATGATGGCTGAAAAACACGTCTTGGTTGTTGCAAAGATCTACCATTTACTGACTGCGTGATTTACCTTAAGTGGTTCAGATTCCTAGTCTGTAAAGTAGAAATAACAAGTGATGTCTGCCCTCCAACCCCACTCCAACCGCCTTCTGCTCAATATGTGGGTCAGAGGAGAAACTGAATTTTAAAGCATCATTTAATTTACAGGGTGCTCTGCCCTGGGAATTCACATTCTCACCGAGGATGGGTGTAGTCAGCTCTCCCAGGGTGCATGGAACGAGTCTCTCTGTTATAGGACTGCAGTCGAGACTTTTACCCTTCTTTGGCTTCTGTGATCATGAGCCGCTGCTTCTTACCTTATGCCCTGGCCCTGCACCCCACCCTCGGCGACCTGGACCTCTGTGTGACCACTCTGTTTACTATGACCTTTTTTTTTCAATTGACCTGGGATTTATCCTTATAACTTCCCAAACTAGTTACACTTCTTGGTTCTAGTTTTAGAGTTAACATGAAACAGTTCAAATCAGCACATTTCAAGTCATAGAAATTTATAAGTGAGAGAGGGATTTTACAACGCAGCTTCCTGTTTTTGGCAGTTCAGTTCAGTAAAAAAGAGCTGGTGCCTGTCACGTGGGGCTGCGCTTGGACACTAAAGGCACCATTGTTTCTCCTCTGGTCCCAGATCTCCGGAAGTGCAGCCGAAGGGCATGCAACCCGAATGGAGATGAATGGGAAGTACAGACTTTTAACTCCTTAATGTGCAAAAATAACAGCGGTTTTGATTTCATTTAGGGTACTTGCTGAGTACAGACCTGCGTTTATTAGGTTATAATTCATGCAAGTGGCTAAGCAGACTACTGATCTATAAAAATGAAGATGAAAGAATGATAAATAGTAAAGCCATCTATTTCTGATTTTTATATGCTGCTCTGTGTTTGTTAACCAGTAAGGGAAAAACATAACTGCACCTAGAGGAAGGGAAACTGGTGAAATGGCAGAATGGTGATACTCCTGTGTGCACTGTGCTAGGTGTTCCTAGAGTCCCCGCAGCCCCTGAGGACCCTGAAGCGTCTTCTCAGAGATTAAGGGCAGGATACACTCGCCTCATAGAGTTACATGTTAATTAACAGAATTTAAAACAAAACAAGCAAAAAACAAAACAAAACAAACAAACACCACCACAGCCCCGATGACAGAGTTCGATGCCCTGGGTTCTCTTCTTGCCCGTGTTGCTGGTGGGCAGTGTGATTTGGGGGGGTAGCTGTCTCTACTCTTCAGAATTTCATTTTCTCTCAGATTCAAAATGGGGCTAATTTTTTTTTTTCCCTGCCTCTGTTAATAGAGTTGTTTAGGATTAAATGTGGGCATGTATGTGGACTTAAATCTTCACTTCTTACAAGCCATGTAACTTTGAGAGACTTCTCTGTGCCTGTTTCTTCATCTCTCAAGTGAAATAATATTAGTACCTACTTCCGCATTCTGGGAGAAGTGAGTTAATTCCCATCAAGTACATTGATCAGTGCCTGACAGTTAATGCCTAACAGTAATTATTTTTTGTGAAATTTGAAGGCTCTATGACTTAATATGGTTTTAGTCTACTGAAAGTTTGCAATGACTTTTAAAATATATATATAAAAATAACTAATGCCCTATTACCATGTATTATCTTTCTGATCATTTTGGTAGTTTCACAAGATAGGTCTATGTTGTCAGTGCTCATGATACTGAAAACTTCTTCCCAAAATGCCTTTTGTCTTCAGAGCTTCAGACCAAATTTATTTATTCTAGGAAGTGCCTTTTACTGGCAGTGTGAGTTTGGAAAGCTTTAGGTAGGAATCAGGATATGACCCTTGCTTTGTCTATTACTGTTAGAGGTTGGAGCTCTTAACTGTCCAGAGCTATGCTTATGTTGTATGTGACAAAAATTTTTTTAAATGTTATCTTTGATTTTGAGGTATGCTAAGTCAGTGTTTTTGTGACCCATTCAGCTTTGAAAGGTAATGAAATGTTGATCAAGAGCTCCACCACAACAGACCCATTTGTAATAATCCTAGTGGTTTATTTCACAAAGGCAGTTTTTCAGATAAAAATACTGATCGTGACTTCCTGTGACTTTCCCTAAAGGGGTAAAATTAAATTGTGGGAAATGCTTGGAATTTAACTGGTAATTAACTTATAAAGAACCATTTAAAAAAATCATAACTCTCCTAAGCTATTATAACAAAGAACCTTATGAATTCAGAATTCTTTTGTGTATTTATTTTTTATAAAGTGAAACCCAGTGACTGTTGTTCAGTATCTTTAACTTTGTTACTGAACTAAAATGATGTTTTTAGGGACGTCTGGGTGGCGCAGTTGGTTGGACGACTGCCTTCGGCTCAGGGCGTGATCCTGGAGTCCCGGGATCGAGTCCCACATCGGGCTCCCAGCTCCATGGGGAGTCTGCTTCGCTCTCTGACCTTCTCCTCGCTCATGCTCTCTCTCATGGTCTCTCTCTCTCTCAAATAAATAAATAAAATCTTTAAAAAAAAAATAAATAAAATGATGTTTTTAGATAGAGGAGCCTTTGAGCCCCATACTGGCTTTTCAAACTCAGGTCCAGTTTAGATTAACACTGATGCTGCTGCTATTACACTAGTTACTTGGATATGAGTATGGATATTTGTGGCTTGATATTATAGACTTTCATTACAAAATTTGATGGGATATTTGGAAGTCGTTAAGAGAAAATGGGCACGTAGGCTTTTCCTGTTTTTCTGCTTATCAGTAGAATTGAGGCTGTCAAATATTTTGTTTCATCTGTCTTACCTGGAGTTACCTAGTTGTGTATTTACTACTTCTTGAATGCCAGATGCCTTCTTTCTACATTTTTATTTATTTGCAGTGTTACATATAGTCCAATAGCATGATTGGGCTACCATTTTGAAACGAACAAATTACTTTTATTAATACAAAAAGCACACATTAATTTTATCTGCTACTTGATTTGTTTTCCAGAGCTTTCGTGTTAAGGAAGTCAGGATTCTGTTTGGAGAAGTACTGAGTAGACTAGCAGGTGTAGAGTAGAAAGTGTTTGCAAGGGGCCACATGACAGAATGAAAAGATTGCCGTTTGGAAACCCTGGGTCTCTGTGATGCTGGGGAAATGTTCTCCTTCTTTCAACATTAGTTTCCCCAATTATCAGTGGACAGTCTGTGTATCTGGAAAGGTTATAATCTGATACCACACTATGCTGATATATAATGTAGTTCCACCAAATAGTAACTGTGATATTTTGTATTAGAAATTTGTTTCATTTGGGACGCCTGGGTGGCTCATTTGGTTAAGCAGCTGCCTTGGGCTCAGGTCATGATCCCAGCGTGCTGGGATCGAGTCCCACATCGGGCTCCTTGCTCTGCAGGTAGCCTGCTTCTCCCTCTGACTCTGCCTGCCACTCTGCCTGTGCTCGCTCTCACTCTCTCTCTCTCTCTGACAAATAAATAAAATAAATTTTTTTAAAAAAAGAAATTTGTTCCATTTATGTTTAATATTTCAAAGCAGTGCTGAATGGACATTTTGGGATTCTTTGTTTTGAACATATTAATACTAATTAGCCTACTAATTTAAGTAGGCTTATATTAATAGGCTTATAATTTTCTAAGATTACCAGAAAACTTTAAGAATACCAAAAAGAGTACTTGATTTCTGAACATATTACTAGGCTTAAAATTTTATAAGATTACCAGAAGACTTTGAGAACACCAAAAGGAATTTTTCATTTCTGAGTAAACTAATCATTAATAGATTCTTATTTCTTGATTCCTTTGTTTACTATGTTAGAGTTGTAATGACCACTTTCCCCTATTTCCAGACTTGGACATCCTTGTGAGTTTAGCTTTAAAAAAAGGTAGCAAAAAAAAAAAAAAAAAAAAAAGTTAGCAAAGTTACTGAAAAGGATATAGAGTACTGCCAGGGTAGTTTCCGCATTCACAATGAAATATGTCATTTCTAATTTGTTTCAGGAGTATTTGAGCCTTTTGAGACTGTTTATAAAGTGCCCTGACAGACACAAATTGTGTTTTCAAGTTGGTCTCTTTGTGAGGGAAAAGGAAAGGATGCAGTAAGGGATGTGTTCATGGGCTGCACCTTCCCCACAGCTCTTTTATTTTTTCTGGTTCATTGCTGGTTAGGTTTCGATGTTTAGTACATTAGTGTTCCTACGAACCTGTGGCTGTTCCCATGAACAGGTGGCTATATTCTAATGCAAGTTGAACTATAGGCTGCCTGGGGGCCAATATTTGAAACAATATCTATTTTAATGAGACAAAAAATTGTATGCTAAGTCTTCTTTATGTTTAAAAAAAAAATCCAAGTTTTTTTTCAATTTGTTTTTTCAGGTGGCATTTTTCTGAAGTTGTTCATTGACACTTCCCAGCATTTCTGCAGATAAAATAGGTAAGTAGTAGAAATCAGATACCTTCATTATAACAGTTCTTTGGATACATTTTCCAGGGGGGTAGCAAATTACTTCTTGAAAAAGGTACAGTATTTCAAACTTTTAGATCTTGAACGGTAACACTAGTTTGTTTGTTTGTTTTTGTTTAGAAATACCTCTCAGATGATTGATTGTAAAAGACCCTGTAAAGGTTCTGTGACCATTTGTAAGCAAATTTCCAAGCTCTTTATAATGGGCATAGCTGACTCTGAGTTGTCTTTCCTTCTGAGTTCTCTGTGGACCATTTCACCATTTTTACCATCTCTCTGTGAAAGGAGAAGTAAAGATGGCCAATTCAGATTACCCAGTTTTATTACTTGATGACAGCTCAGGTAGAGGAATTGCCTAAATAAAAGTTGAAAAAGTTGACTAATAGGTGATGTGTGATGGAGTCTGTCAATTCTGATTTATAAAGGTTTCTTTTGGAAAATGTTAGTAATAACAAATAGGGTTTGAGTAATCTCCTACAGTATGCATTCAGGAAAATCAATTAAATAATTGTTTTAAAAGACTTTGATCCATCTCTGCTTCTAAAAAGGCAGACAGTATTCAACTCGGTCCCCCAAGGCCCTTGTAATGAACGGCTCAGGCCAACGGAGCCAGTATGTGGTTCGAATGTGGGACCCACTGACATCCTGTCCAGAAGGCTCTGCCATATGCAATGAATTCACAGATTACTTTCACAGATGCCATCTCAACTGTGGAATGGAGATCTTTTTAGCTTATAGATTCTGGGGAAGGCAAAATGCCCTTATATCATGATTTGAACTATTGATTTCTGAAATGTTATTAACTTGTTTTAATAGCTACTATTGCTTGGGTTAGATTAGGAAGCTTGGGTTCTTTTTTTTTTTTTTTTAAATGGGAACTGTAAACACCTGTGAGTTATGAAATAATTTGAGCAAAGTTCCTTTTCATGGGAAAGCCAGGGTTGACCCAAGATGGGTGGGTGTCTTGTGAAGGTTAATCATTGGCACCTTATCAAACTGATAATCTTGAAATATCTGTTCCATTATTTATTTACTGGGAGTAGGTGAAACTGATTTTCTGTTAATAAAGACTATTAATAAAAAATACATATATTTTCCTGTATGTTGAAAATAAGGGATTTATTATTTATTACCTTCTGAACCAGGTGTTCATACATATGTTTAAAATTTGATTAATAATAACACTCTGCCATGCATTGTTCCGGTCCAGACTTTCAGATGCCTGTCAGCCAGGTGACATTGGGGCTGGTAGTGAGGCCTGCTTTCACTCATACAGATCTACAAGGGAAAATATTCTCAGCAGAGACAGATCTGTGCTGGTGAGGAGTGTGTTTATTCCAACTCCCAGGCACTGTCTGTTTGAGTGGAAACAGGTCCAGCTGCCATTTTGTCCATTATGTAAGGAGTCGCCTGTGAACCCCTGAGTTAAGTGGCTCCATATTTCCCATGTATTCCAATGATGATTTAGTCCCCCACTGTGGGTTTGTCACCCTGGATCACTGCCAGGGTGGCCTGTTTAATCCAGCTCTGGGGAGAAGCCAGTTCCATTCTGCCAGTGCCTTTAGGAGCTAAGTCTTGTTCATCCTCGAAATCCCCCTCTCCGAAGATTTAGCCAGATAAAACAGCTCTCTCTCTCTCTCTTTTTAAATTGTGAGTTCATCCCATACAAATGCAATGAAATTTGACCAACTCAGACACTGGAGTGGCCTTTCTGAAATAACAGCATGTGAATTATGAAGAAATCAGACTCCTCATATGATACCACCTTGTCGAAAGGTTGCTCTTGAACAGTCACCACAGTCTGAGGAGAGCCTGCCTCGAGGTGGTTCAAGGCTGAGAGTCCATCTCTGCTGGGCACAGACCTGGCTTGGGATTCCAGATATGGTGCCATTTCACTGTGTGACCTCAGGCATGTTCCTTTACCTGATGGAATGTCCATCTCTTTATGTGGGAATACCCCTTTTCCCTGGAATGCTTTGGAGGATTCAGTGAGGTAAAGATGACATGTGTGTAGCGTTAGAGCAGCCACAAGTACCTTGTGCATGTCTTCCTGACATTGGGGACCTCGGAAGGTGCACTGGGTGTGGGATGGAGGAACTGCTCTGCCAGCTGTCTCTTCTGCCTCCTTGGTAGAGTGGTGGGGTCGTACCTGCTCTGTTAGGGCCTGTCTGCTCTGTGCAAATTGTGAGAAATCTTTGAAAAGCGTGAATTGAGGGTGTGTACTTGGTATTAGGGGGCTTCTATTGGGCAGGCTTTAAAAAAAAAAAATCTGGACAGACTTTCTGGGCTTGAGTCCCAGCTCTACACCTTATAATTAGGTGTATGACCTTGAACAAGTTATTAACACCCTCTCTGGCTCTCACCTGTCTCATGGGATTGCTGGGAGATTAAATGATGTATTGTGTGTAGAGTGAGCCATATGGAACTAACACCTAGTGAATCTCAATAAATATGCTCATAAATTCACCAGGACACAGGAAGGGAGGCAGGGAATCTGACTTGAAAAAATGTCCATGGTTTTAAAATCTCTTTTGAGTTTGAACTTTGCCTTATTGAGCCGCCTTTTTTGGGGTGGGGTGGGGAGGGACTCCATTCAAGTTAAGTTATTTAGATCAGCAAGGATCACCTTTTTCTTGAATAAGTTGAGAGTGACCTTATCCTCCAATGTGGGACTCCCTCATCAGAAGGGTTGAAGCATTGGGAGTTTTAGTCTTCTTTGGTTTTCACGAGTAAATGAATCTTTCCCCTCAGTTCTAAATTTTCAATGAAATTGTCTCAGAAATGCATAAAAGTTTTCCAATAACTGAATTAACTAACAGTTCTAAATTTTTTCTTTTTTTTTTTTTTTTTAAAGATTTTATTTATTTGACAGAGAGATCCCAAGTAGGCAGAGAGAGTGGGGCGGGGCGGGGGGGCGGGGTGGGAAGCAGGCTCCCTGCTGAGCAGAGAACCTGATTCCCGGCTCCATCCCAGGACCCTGAGATCATTACCTGGGCTGAAGACAGAGGCTTAACCACTGAGCCACGCAGGCACCCCAAATAAATAAAATCTTAAAAAAAAAAAAAATAGAAAAAGACAACACATGATTACTAAGTGGATTTTGCCTTTAAAATGAAAAGCTGGGTTAACATTTGAGTATTCATAAAGGTAACTCATTGTGTCACAAAGTAAAAAATAAAAACGGAGACAACTTGGGCATCTAGATCTATTTTTTCAGCTTTTTATATGGTTTAATCAGATCAGGTATTTCTGATGAAAACTTAGTGCCTGAATTGAGATACACATTACTGCAAAGGACATAGAAGATTTTTGAAGTGTTAGTGTTAGGAAAAAAGGATGTAAAATATTTTTAATACTTTTTACACTGATTATATGTTGAAATGATAATATTTGGGATATATAGATTTAAATATATTATTAAAATTAATTTCTTCTTTTTAAATGTTTTTACTAAAATTTTTAAATGCCATACCTGCTCACATAATATTTCCATTGGGCATCGATGCTCTAGAAGATCCTTGAAAAAATGGGGTGATCTCTAATTTATTAAGTAAAATACAGTTTTTTCCAATAGATTGTGAAGGTTATGAAAGTGAGGGTTTTTTTCTCCTTTTTAAAAAGTTTTTGTTCACAGTCTACAGTTTAGAGGACTATTTTTAAATATTCAAAATAGGAAAGAAAAAGAAAAGACACATAGCTGCTTTGTTATCGGGACCTTATGTCTTAGAGACCAAGGCTCCATTTTGATGTCTTTGCAGTATACCTTTCTGCTCCACTTCCTTCTGGAATGTGCCAAGGGAGACATTCACCACTACCCCCCCCAGGATATGAACCCAAACACAACTTTCCAGCTAGATGTTCTGCTTCTTTGATGATTGTTAATTTTGACATTTGATGCAGGTATGATGTTCCTAGGGTCACATTTTGACATGCCCCAGCAGATAAGTTTAGGAACTGTCATCCAGAAGAAAATGACCTTTAACCACCTAGAGAATTAGCACTCTTCTTCTTACTTTGGTACCAGAAATATAGAGATGTATTCTCAAGGGATGTGTATGTATAAAACACGAGAAGAGAATCCATTTGGAATCATCCGTGTGTTTGTTTCTCATTCATGCCCTGGGTGACACTGAAGTATATCAGTATATTCTGAGGGAGGGGGAAGAGTATTTGACCGGGAATCCTGCTGGTCTGGGTTTGAATCCTGGTTGGTTCACAGGGGGATGGTGGTGAGCTTTCCTAACCTCTGATGCTCTTCCTGTGTAATTGGTGCCAGCAAACACCAGTCACTCTCCTTGTCAACATTCTTCTGTTGTGTGTACTTGATCTGTGACTACATGCCTTTGTGTGATAAACATGGTAAATGCATTGCCATCCTCAGACTTTCCCAGGCTGAGTAAATGAATGAGAGAGTTTACTTTCCAGTATCATTGTATTCAGGAATTAAACAGGATTGAGATGTCTGTATTAAATACAAGGCTTTATCACATTTCATGAAGAATCTGTAGCCCCCCCCAAAGTGGCTTTTCCTTGGACAGAGTTTATTATGACATTGAGGTTTTTAAGTTCCAGGAACAAGAGTATAGGATTTATTTCCACCAGAGCTTGGAAGTAGCTAATAGGAGAGGGTGTAATAGCCTTCTTCCTTTACTGGGGATAAATTAAATCAAATATATGATGTCTGGATAGGAACACGATAAAGTAAAAATAAGATTGTGGTTTTCAAGATTTTAAAAAAAGCAAATCAAAGGAATTGGATATGTTAAAGACTTAAAGTGAAAGCAGTTCTTTTTCCACTTTTGTTGCTTGTATGTTGACGGCTTGCCTTTTTTCTGATAAGTTTGGCTGGACTGTGCAGTTTGACAGGAAAGTCCTAAGGATTCTTCTCAGCAGGGACAGAATGAGAAGTTGCTTCTCTTGGTGGACTCTGAACTTCTGAGAGCTGGTCTGAGTCTTCTATTATACCCTCAGGGCCCAGGACACTGTCTAGTGTGTAGTAGATGCTCAGTGAATATCGGTTGAATGGATGGAAGATAAATGTCTGTGCTTAGACTATAGAGCTAGTTTTATAACATCCTCTGACAAGAACTTGACTTCGGGCATGCTGTGGGATACACAGCATGGTGTCTTGAATGTTATATGCTCACTAAATATTGGCCAATTGGAGGAGTGAATGTAGGCTTAAGTTTGACTTCCAGTTTATAAGGGAGTTTGGGAATACAACCCATTTTTAATTTGGGAATCCACCAAGGTTCTTTTAAGTAGAGAAGTGAAGTTAGATATTAAAAAGGCATCATGGCTAATGGGTTGGCCAGAGGCTAGGAAATCAGTAGGAAGGTGCCGCTGGCAAGAAAGGTTCATGAAGGTGGGGAGGGAGGCTTCGGGCGGTCAGGTGGGCAGGGTTGCAGCTAACAGAATGAAGCACAGTCCTAGGGATGGGTGCCTGTGGGGTTAGCTTTGGAGAGGAGCTGGGGCAGCCCTCTGGGTAGTATTGCCAAAAATAAGCTTCAGCTATAAGGAATGGATAGATGTTAAGAGAATTCTCATGTGCTGGCCTGAGTTCTTTGGAGAAGTAGAAATAGTCATCTTTGTCGGGGAGGATAGGTGGAGCTGGGGGTTCTTATGCTTCCCCGTGTGGAAGGGAGCTTTTCTCAGTGCTGATATGGCGAAAACATCCATCTCCCTGTGAAATCTGGGCCTCTTTAAAGGAGTATTTGATGGAGAATTCAGGCCCCTCATCTGAGGGAGTAAGTCCACAAGGATGTTCTGGATCTCACATCAGCAAACATAGAGTTTTGCTCTGATCAAATGCTCAAGTCTGTGGAAAAGGCTATCTGTAGCTCCTCCGTCAGGTAGATGCGGTTCCTGTTGGTGCTTCTCTTGTTGTTTCATCTACACAAAGAAATGCCATGATCCTGACATGGAAAGCGCTTTGATCTTCATGATCCACTTTATAAGCTGCTCCTCAAAAGGAAGGGGATGACCTTTCCTCATCTGAGTGAATATACTTGGGGATGTCATAGAGGGATTTCTCTTGCTGTCTCTAAAACATATGTGTGCTTGTACATGAAGCTTGTTAATGTAGGTAAGTCATAGCTGTATAGATTTTTCATCATTTCTCAGGTCACACCACAGCAGTCCCTGCTTATCACTAAAGAAGGCAGTAGGAGAGCTCTTAAGCCCCGAGATCCTGCCCCCATAAACACTCTATTTGCTCTTTGAGATTTCATCATGACTTTCTGACCCAAACCAGATTCTTTTCAATGAAATAATGATTTAATCTACATTCCGTTTGGGGTTAATTCAAGAGCCAAAATTAAGTTTTTGTAATCTTTTCCCTTTCTTGTGTTCTCATACCAGTAGGAACCACTCTTCATACGGTGGTCCTGTCCTTCAAGACGCGAGCATCCCCTGTGCCACGGGCTAGCCACTCACCACGTCTCATAGGGTTAGGTGCCAGGCAGCCTGTAAAGATGGGATTGGCCCCCAGTCTCTGCACCTCATGTTACCAGCCCAGAACAGCCTGTGAAAAAGTCTTAAGAGCTAATTGGCAAGCTCAGATGGACTTAGAAATGTACCTGATTTTGATCCAAATTATTCTATATACGCAGCCAAGTTGTTTTAGGAAATGGGCTCTTCCTGTCATTAACTCACAGCTTAGGTCATCTCTTTCATGTAATGAAGGCAAATATGACTGAGAATTCACTTTAGAAATCTAGTGTGACTAATCTGAAAGAGCTGGTTCCTGTCTTGTTGCCTCATCGACATGTTTCTCTCTTCCTGCTTCATCCTCACACTGCATCCCTGATTCAATTCAAGTTTTATCCATTTTTCTGCTCAAGTTCATGGGCTGGCTATGGCCTGCAAAGTCACAGCCAGCCTGGCATGGTGGTCATCTGCTTTCACGGACCTCTCCTTGTTATTCAAGCTCAGGTAGCCAACTTACACCCCATGACGGGTACATTGAAGTCTTTACTTTGGGAAAACTGTCAGGCATTTCGGTGTAAAGTGGTTGTAGAAAAGGTCCCTTGGGCAAACACCCAGGAGTTGTGTTTTTCTCCAGCTGCTGTTACACATGTGTATTTCTATTACCTACATACCTCAAAGCAGAGGTTGTTCTTGACAGCCACTCAGTCTTCCCTAGTGTCTGGGACACTGGTATACTTGTGAAGTTGGGCAGCAAGCCTTATGTGCTGTCATTGCTGGACTAGAATTGCCAGAAGATGTTTATTTGTGTTTTCTACAGATTATCAAAATAATCCAGGTTCATACAGAAAAGTATACGTATGCAGGAGAAAAAAAAAATCCATTTCCTTAGAGGTCACTGCTTCCACTCTGGTGGCCCAACTCCAAAGAGTGTCTCTTCTTGTATGTATGTTGTTTTTTTTGCCATAATTGAGTTCTTACTCTCTATACAGCTTTACAGTCAGTTACTTTTTTGTTTTGTATGATACCGTATTCATTAACAAGAAACTTCTTGTTAAAGTTATTTCAGTGGTTGCAAATTGGTTCCTGTCTTGTTGCCTTATCAATATGTTTCTCTCTTCCTGTTTCATCCTCAAACTGAATCCCTGATTAAGTTGAAATTCTATCCATTTTTCTGCTCATGTTCATGGCCCGAGAAACATGTTGATGAGGCAACAAGATAGGAATCAATTTGCAGCCACTGAAGTAACTTTAACAAGAAGCTTCTTGTTAATGAATACAGATGGTATCATATGAAACAAAAAAGTAACTGACTGTAAAGTTGTATGCAGAGTAAGAACTCAATTATGTTCATACCACAGTATCTGTGGTACATACTTATATCATTTTGACCTTCTGTTTTTAGCATTTGAGTTTTCTGATTTTTTAAAATCATTGAATATAAACTTCTACTGTCCTTCTATAGATACTTGTTCAGTTTTAAAAATAGCTCCAGGAACATTGGGCTCTATCTGGCAGTAAGAGAGAGTGATTGTTTTAGCACACTGTCGGAATTCCTATCGAATCTTTGCTGGTTTGGGAAGTAAGAATGGCACCTCACTTGAATTTTTGCTCTTTTTATTATTAATGAAATTCACTGATTTCATTAACAGAATAGCCATTTTCTTTTTTATGATGATGTCTTTTTTTTTTTTTTTTCCAAGATTTTATTCATTCACCTGACAGACAGAGACCACAAGTAGGCAGACAGGCCGGCAGAGAGAGAGGAGGAAGCAGGCTCCCCGCTGAGCAGAGAGCCCGATGCGGGGCTCGATCCCAGGACCCTGGGATCATGACCTGAGCTGAAGGCAGAGGCTTTAACCCACTGAGTCACCCAGGCGCCCCTTTTTTTTAGGTGAAATTGTCATTTCTGACTGTTGGGATGTATATGATTTTGACCCGTGTTCTAGAAAGTTTTTATTAAGATGCATTAACTTCGCACCTACTGTCATCTCAGTAATAGTTCATTGTATACAGAATTGTCCTTTATGGGAGATGAAATTGGGTGTGGCAGTGTCAAAGAAAACATACTTGGAAGTTCTAAAGTGACTTCTCAATTGGCACTGTCAGCATCTGGAAATTCAGCTGTACCCATGGAGCACCAGACCTGGTGGGCACACCAGCCATCACCCTGCCTCCTGCCTTTCTCCTTCCCCTCTGCCTAGTCAGGGCACATGGTCTAGCTCACGTTCATGGAATAATAACAATTAACACCACATGCTGGCTCCTAATAAAGTGTTCACAGACCCCATGAACTGATTTATACCTGCTTCTCTCTGGTGTTTCTTCTCAGACTGCTTAGCTGACTTTCCTTGCTTCTTTCTTACTATTTTTCCCAGGGACTCCTCTAGCCCCTTTCTTCTGTCTTTCCCCTTCATTCTCCAAATTATCTGGCACCCCGTGACTTCAGCTGCCACTCATGGGCCAGACCTCCCCCCAGTCGAACCTCTCCTCAGGCTGCAGGCCCAGGGTCTTTCCCTGGAGTCCCACTGGCACTTAGAATGCATCATGCCCCCAAATAAACCTATTCCTTCACTCCCCCTGGTTCTGTGGCCTGAATTCTCTCTCCCAGTAAAAAGGCCTCCAGTCCATCTACCAAGCCAGATACCTAGGCAGCATCTTGAGCCCCCTCTTTACCTCACTGCCCACATCCCACGAGTTACATGACGACCTTTCAGTTCTGCCTTTTTCATAACACTCCATCTGCATTCCTCTTCTTCTGCCCTGGTCCAGGCTACACTCCTGGAAGAAAGGAATGTGTGTTTTCCCAATTAGATGTAGTCTAAAAACAAAACAAAACAAAACAAAAACAGGTTTTCTAAAATTGGTATTTTACAGAGTATAGTATTTTAATGGAATATTTATGAATTTTTTTTGTGTGACGTGAATCCTCATCCATGAATTTACCTTTTCTAGAAACTTGAATTTGGTACCTACTTGCTTATTTTAAAGCAAAGCTTGCCTCAAATAATGTCTAATACATATTAGTCAAACAAGAGCCCCTGGACATTACTTTCTAGCGAAAGGGCTTTTGATTTGAGGGATTGACATTTTTTCTTTGGTTCTTAATTATTTCCATATTGCAATATGTATTTTTTTTTGTAATATTGGGATTATCTTTTATTAGCTAGCTTTTCAACTTCACCTCCCTGGGAACTCAGGCAAGAAACAAATATTTTCATAAGATTCTTTGGGGGAGTAAAATTAATATTTTTGAGAATGAAATGTGGTGAGTTGTCTCCTAAGGATTGAAAGACTTTATTAAGATAGCAAAATATCCTTCCCCAGGGGTACGTTTTTTCAGGGCTTATTGGAAATATGGTGCTGGGAAGAATGAAAGGAAATTTAATGCCATGGAAGTTGAAACAGCCACTGAAATCCAGCCTGTTTTTAGAACACATATAACACACTAATTCCCAGATTTGAGACAGCTCTGTTCGCTTCCTGAGGCTATTGGGTTCATTATGACTCTGACACGGAAAGGTTCTTCAGCACGAAGATGCCACGATAGTGTTCTATTTACTGTGAAGATTTACTCCGCTTGAATCCGGGGTGTCCCTGTACGTCTGCCTTCCCATATTGGTTATCAAATTGCTTCTGTGTTGGGACTTTCCTTAGACTGGCTTTGTCCTGACCAGATCCTATGACTGGGATTCAAGCACAAGTAGGTTGTTGGGAGGTAATCCTGGAAAACATTAGTAAGGGAATAGGTTTGTGAACTAGTGAGGAGATGACAAACAACAAAGGGATGATTTTGAATAAGTTGGGCTGTGGGCACCTGGGCCTGAGTTCCTGGTGAATTCTAGAGGGCATCCTTCAGAACCAGCCCATCGGAGGGCCCAGCAAGGGGGGAGAGGCTGCCTCCACCTCACTTCTATCATTGGCTGGTGGCTGCCCTTGAGGCCAACACGTAAGGCCTGCTCTCTGCATGGGCGGTGGTCCCGGGTGCTTGCTGTCAGCACGTACCCTGGGGAGATGAGGAGTATGCACAGCCACCACTGTACCTGCAGAACGCACTGCTTTAGCATTTTTAACAGTGATAGACGAGTTCCCTCGGAGACATCGCAGGTGGACTGAAACAAAGCACATGCAGCGATTGCTAGTAGAGTGTGAATTATATCCGTGTCTGACAGATACTGTAGTGAATTTAAAATACTGAGAATTTGATATACCATTAATCCTGAAACAGGGAAGGGAAGGAGTCTAGATGTTAATCCTAGAATGATACCTCGTGCCTCAGTAAAAAACGCTGATAAGGCTTCGCAGTAACAGATGGAACTACTGGGTTGTCAGGGCTTCTTACAGGGCGGAGGTTTCCTCATTGCTAATCCGCCTGTAGAATTATAACTAGGCCCACGAGGAAATTATGTATTTTTTCCATGCACTCAGATCGGGAAGAAAACACAAATCTGACGGAAATCTGTGGCCAGCCAAGTCTGAACAGAGCCATCTACATTACTTTGGGAAATTCCTGGGGAAGGAAAGAAGGGGAATCCAAGCTATTAGTGCACCTTAAAAACAACACTTCTCTGTTATTTTTTTGATTCCTCTTTGTTACACAACAGTCTTGAGGACACATCCTAAAATGGCAAATACCTTCTAATATCCTGCTGGCTCTTCTATGACTGTCATATAGGGGATGAGTAGATACGATCTTGGAGCTGTCTGATATCTAATCATTCAGACCTGTTGTGTGACAGTGGAGCAGCAAAGAGGAGGACGGTGTCCCTGTCCTCAGTGAGTTCCTGCTCCAGCCATGAGAGGATGAGCAGAGAAGTCACTGCTTCTACGATAAATGAATAATATTGGGGACAGAGGACAGAACAATTAATTCTGACTTTTGTGGAGGGCATTCCAGAAGCTGTGACATTTGAGTTGGGCCATAAAAATAACGAGGTTTCACTAAGGCATGAAGGAAGGGATTGGCTTCCAGGTGGGGACGAGTGTGATTGGAGGCCAGGGGCCTGGAAGTGCCAAGTATGGCCAGGGCGCGGTGAGTGGTGGTGTGGTACACGATGTCGTGAGACTGGACCTGCAGGCAGGAGAAGGCAGCTTGTCCAAGTCCTGGGGGCCTTGCCGCTGCCTCCACTCTCCCTCCCATACCATCAGAACACAGAAGGCATTTACAGCCGAACCTCTTATGTCCCCTTCAGTTTCCCTAGCAAACATCCTGCCATCATAGAAATAACATACGGTGATGAACGGAGCTGGTAAAACCTGTATGGGGCTCAGAGTTCCACAGATGCAGCCTTCTGAACGTGAAACGAAGATGTCATGCTTGGTGGCTGATCTGTGATCCTGAATGGCATGCCTGTGCATGCCTTGTCGATGGGGAAATGTACCTGCTTCACACCGGTGGTCAGAATCAGATCTATCCTTGTCCTCTCTGGGCCATGTATTTTCTCTCACTCCAGCAAACCCAAGTGTTCTGTATTTCTGAAAATACCTCCCTATATGTAATAGAATATAGAATTGTTAGTGCTTATCTTTTCCTAACTTCCCCCCTTCTCTGCTCTCGCTATCTCATTGCATTAGTGTGCTGGTGCTTTAGGCTGTGCTCCAGGGGCCTGTCTGCTCTTAGAATCCCTCAGTGCATGGACTGAGTAAGGGAACAGAGTCGTAAGTTGGCTGCAGGTTTTCTCCCATATCCCATGGAGCAGCTGAACCCTGTGGTTGTCATTTTTGTCCTTTGTTTCTAATGCAGTAGCTACGTTGGTGGAGAGAAAGCATTCAGTGTGGTGTGTCCACATCCTGGGGCCGTTTCTCAGGGTGAATTAGGAGCAGAAGCTGAAACGGACTCCCAGATGCATCTCTAGGAACCCTGAGGAAGTTGGTCCATTACCCTCTTGCCAGATCCTTGCACTGACCTCTTGCTGTTAAAATTTAAGCTTGCATGTCATCCATCCACTCTCAGAAAGGCTCTCCAAGGGGCTGTGCTGTCTGTGGAGCTCCTTTGGCCAGTCACCTTGTTTATTTCTTAGACTGACCAGTGTGCTCAGGATTCTGTCTCCCTTAGGAATTCTGCCTTCCTCTATCATCACACATGGAGTGTTTTTTTCCCATGGAATTCCCCTCATTTGTCTGTAGATTCACTTTTATCCCATCCTTTGAAACTACCTTCAGGCTTCCAGGCGATGTTTCCCTGATGATTTCACAGCAGAAGACAAAGACTTACAAGCTTCTGATGCCAAAGAAAGAAAATCCTGAGCTGTCTTGAGTCCGATTTAGTAAATTGGCCCCTGACAGCTGTGTGTCTTTGGGTGAATCACTGTCCTTTAGTGAATGAATATAAGAATGATCAGTTCTAAGAAACTTCTCACAGCCAGATGTGTGGATTCTTCTCTCTACCCCTTGTCATTCACTCTCCCTGATACAAGAGAAAATACAAAAGTAAATAGGATATTTTTTCAGTTTTGTATTTAGCACTTTGTAATCCAGCATTGCCATGTGCCTTCCCTGTGCACTGTATTCTGTGTGCAGGGACTGTGCCAGGGGTTTGGTTCTTGAATTTGCGGACAACGCCCTTTCTCCTGGTCTCACAAGTGCATGCATCTCAACGGTCCTAGATTGTGATTTGACTTGGCCCGCCCGTGTGAGTCTTCAGTCACCACTGGAACAGTTGTGGTCTCATGGCCAGAGCACTGGGGACCATTTTCCCCTGTATCATTGCTATTGAAACTGCCAATGGAGAACCTGGTTTTGAGGATGGATGAGCTTTTTCTTTCTGATTGAGCAGAAAATGATACAGGAGGGTACAGATTTATGGGAGGGTATAGGTTGGTGACCAATAGGCAGGTAAGAAGTAGAATAGTTCTTCATCACCTTCTGTGGCTTTCAGTTTTATAACCCACCTCAGGACTCACAGTCATGGTGCCCCTTCCATGTGTTAGGAGGTGTTCTGGAAACATATGTGATATTTCTGGGATGTTTCTTAGGTCATCAAGAACAAAGCAGGCAAAACCAGAACTATTCCCAAAATTCAGGATTCGTGACCATGGTTTCTTTGGCTTCTAGGAGGTCATTTGTTCATTGTTAAGCAGGATTTATTTTTATTGTGGGACTTTTCAGAGACTTTAACATGGTAACCTATACTGCAGCTTTTCAAGGGTGGTCTGTAGGATTCCACCTGTGACCACTGTCCACAAGTCATGTCACTCTGACACCCTTGGAGGATGCTGACATGTGGTAGATTTGAAACTGTCCCAAATCCTTTTTTTGCTCTTCTCGCGCATAACTGCGGCCTTCTTTCCCTCCCCCTTGAAGCTGGACTGGCCTTACTTAACTCGGAGTGATAGATGCAGCATAAGCATTGTGTGAGTTCCAGAGCCTAGACCTCAGGAGGTCTGGCAGCTTCTGCCTTTGCCCTGTTGGGACTCTGCCTTGAGACTTGCATGGAAGGAAGCCAGTTGGGCCTGCAGGAGGATGAGAGGCCCATGGCGGAGAGCTGCGGTGCTGCCAGGGGCAGCCTTAACAGCCGTGTGTGTGAATGAAGTCTCAGTGGGCCCTCTAGCGTGGCTGACCCAGCTGAGAGCAGCGCGTCCCTGAGTCGGGGCAAAACCAGCAGAGGAACTGCCTGACGGCGCATGGAATCATGGGAAATAAGAGGTCGTTGTTCTAAGCCACTACATTTTGAGGAGCTTTGTCACACAGCAATAGTTAACAGGGATACCGACTTAACAGTAACCACCCAATTAAAAACTGAAACAAGACCAAAAAAATGTGGTGGTTTATCTCATCAGATGCTTTCTGTGAGGTTTTTCTGGCTTAAAATGAAATTTCAGAACAGGGATTTTGTAGAAACCTGAGTCAAGTGAGTAGTCACCAAGAAGAAATGTATTTGGCGTAGGATTAACACCACCAGAAAGTGGTACCCGGTCCCAGTGTGAGCGACCCTGCGCAGCTGGTTCCTCAGGAAGAAGGTGAGAGAGGATGATGGGGAGGTCATAGCCATCCCACATGCTATTGGCGACATTCTCCTGAGGCCTGTCTGATGGCTATCTCTGAGGTGACCAGGGTCACTTGGGGCTCATTCTTTCAGCCTCATAATTAGATCCAAGCAGACACAGCTTTGGATGCAGCCCATCTGCTCCCCTCGATGGCCAGCTGTGGGGATGGGAGACCTTGCCAGTGTTCCAGCCATCCAGCAGGTGTAATCTCCCAGGAGCAGATCTGATTAGCAGATGTCGAAGGCCCCAGTAGATGAAGAAACTAAGAGGCCTGGGGCAGTGTCCCTGGCTGAGGCCTGATTGCTGAGTGCCCTGGGGTGGGCAGGGGGTGGACTGCAGCCCTGCATCCTGGGCTGTCACTTCCACCATCTCTTTAATGCCCTGGGGCCAGGCCGGGCTGTTCACATGGAAGCCGGGACTTCAGGCTCACAGTGGCAGCCAGGACTACCAGGCCCAGCCAGGCAGGGCCACATCAGTAGCTACGCCCCAGGCCTTGACAGGCTTGCAGGGGAGGATTGTTGCCACCAGGCTATGGCCACACTGGCCGCAGTGAGTTGGGGAGAAGCAGAAGGTTCTGGGAATCATGGGAGTTGGAGCTGGAAAAGACCCACTTGGTCTTGAAGCCTCTTCCTCCGTCATGGCCTAATCATTCCCCCTGGGATACTCCGGAGCGGTTTGTAAAATCTGTTTCCGAATGACTCAGGCTGGGAGTCTTCCAGCCATTCCCTTGGGAGATGGAGCGGCTTTTTCTGTGGAGCAAGTATTTTCTCCCTATTGGTTGGGATCTTTTGTTCGTTGGCTCCAACCCCATCGCTTCTGGCTGGTCTCCCTCAGACCACCCTGAGCAAGTCTCCCTCTACCTCTTGCCTTCCCACAGTTAAATCTATGTCATGCTTCCGCTGAGCAACCGCTGCTGCTGAACTGAGGAGGAGGGGCCTGCTTCCCGGTCTTGGCGCCTTCCAAGTGATGACTTTCTCCAGCTGCTTCAGCGTTCCCATTCCCCTACTCTGAATTTCTCTCTAATTTTTTCCTCCCTGTAACATTTCATATGTGTGGAGACCATGTGGTACTTCATAAGCCCTGTAAGGGTGTATATTTCAGCATGAGAGTGGCCTATTCATTGAACATTTTTCCAAACATTCTTCTGAATCTTTGCTAGATGGAACTGACCTTGGCTTATATGTCATGGACTAAAGGGTGGTACCAAATGTAAGTGGAACATGGCTCCTCCAGAAGCCAGGAATAATGACAACGTGCATCGTACGTACTGTCAGCACAGCCACGCGAGCACTGTGGTCCTACGGCGTTTCTTTTGGGGAGTGGCTGTAAGTCAGCGTACAGTCTAGTCAAAGACAGTAAGAGTCTGTGTATCTGCACAGACCACAGCCATGTTAGGAACATTTAGTAAGCAAGGGATCGTGGTTTTGTGGGTCTCTGACTTTGTTGTTACTGACAGAGCTAGGAGATGAAAAGCCGGAGCTCACCAGGGAGACTCAAGTTCAGGCCACGTGGTGTTTAGAGGCTCTGAGATCCAAACTGGAAGCGTGGTTTGGATCCAAGCTTTCACTGAGTGTCTTCCACAGAGGTTGGCTGTTGCTACAGTTCCTAGAGGCGTTTTAGGGGCTGCTGGAGGTGATGGTGGTCATGGGGGCAAGGTGGCCCTGGTCGACTCCTGTTTTATAATCAGCCCCAGCTCTGCTTCTAGCTGGTTCATGAACGCATCTAGGGTTGCCTGTCAGATTCTGTTTGATAAACAGCGTTCCATGCTCAAAAAGAAAGTTTGCAAACCACAGGTTCAGAGGACTGACTTCTAGTAAAAACAAACACAGAGAGAAGCCTCTTTAGCTAAGCAACTAACGATTACATTTCTGGGATCCACATAGATCAATCCACAGACATTTGGAAGCAGCAAAAAGCAAAGAACTAAACAAATAGACATTTCTGTGTAACTACTGTGTCATCAGGAAACTCTTTGTCAGTATAAACAGAACGTGTAGACTGTGACCTCAAAGTGGCAAGGGGAACAAGAGGCCAGTTATGGTCATATGTGTAGGTGACTGCACATATGACCATACTGTGTCATTCTTAAGTAAGTAAGGACCAGTGGGCCCTGGAGTTGAGGTTAGTAAGAACCACATGATAAAAGCAACTGGACACTGTTCCTCAAGATGAATCATCCATGCTAGGAAATGTATATTCTTTTATCCCCATTTTACACATGGGGAAACTGAGGCTCAGAAACTAATTTGCCCAAGGTCACATAGCTGATAAAGTGATAGTGCTGAGGAGGGGTCCCTTGGGCTAGAGTTTATGTCCTTAAATGTTTCACTATATTGCCTTTGTTCTATTAATCCCTTTTAAAATTTTTATCTTTTGTGTGTGCATGTGTATGCATGTATGCATATTTTTTCTTCCTAATGGGTTTGGTGAATGGAGTATGCAAGGATACCTGGTTTGAGAAAATGTCTTTTTTTTTTTTAATCATAATTACAACTTTATGGTCATTTCAGTCAAAGTTCACTCCATATAAAATTGAAATTTAGTGTTACATGTAAACAATCCTCATTGATGGAAAAAAGAATGGAGAGGAAAGGAGCCAGTAGTCTAACCCTAACAGTGTGTACTAATACTGAGCAGGCATGTGCAGCTCTAGAAGTATGTTTGTGCCTGGATTTAGTGGCTCACAGACTCATGCAAAGTTTTATTGGTGCAGTAGAGATCAGAACTATTGAAGCCCATTGCTAAGACAGATGGGAATAATGTTTCACAGGTTTTAAGGTTTTAAGTGCAGGTGGCTTCTCTCAGATTCCTTAGTTTCTCCGGTTCATCCTCTGTATCATGGCCTTCACAAACTCTGGGTAAGGAGAGGTCTCTTTCCAGGTGTCTGCTCTTGCCTTAGTTCTTGGCCTTCCAAAAACACACAAACTATTCCTTACTCTGGGCCAATAACCAGATTGTTCAAGCAAGTGTGTTGGGTTCTGCTGAAACTTCTCTTTGGTCCGTTGACTCTGGAGCAAAGTAGGTCCCCTAAAGAGTGAATATAACAAGCATTTAGTTTTGTTTTTATAGGTGCATTTGGAAAAGCTAGAACTGTTGGCAAGACCATTTCACAGCACATCCAGGTGGCTTGAATGGTCTGCCTCCACGCATCACAGTTTTAAACAAGACGAGAGCTTGTAGTGCATTTCTCTCCTGGAGCAAGTAAGGCCCTCAGGGAGAAACATGAACTTCTGTGGGTGCTTAGGAAGTATTGAGCAATAACTCTCTCAGGCCACGAGGGCCCTGTTAGCCTAGCAGAAATTTATGAACAGTGCCCTGGTGGCTTACACAAGTTCCTTTTCTTTCCCAAGTGCCCGGCTCACTTCCTGAGAGTAATGTTTTCATCGAAGGATTCGACCGTACTAATCTTTGCAGAGATGGGGCCGAGAAATCCCACTGTTGATTCTGTAGCAGATGACAATGACTTTGCTGAATGAGGGCCTTCGAAGTGGCCTCCTGATGGGACATGTTGCTGAAAGGGGACATGGAGAAAAAGTTGCTGAACTACAGAGTTGTATCTGATCTCATGGAACAGTGATCTGAGCTCTTGTGAGACTTGCTGGAGCTGGGCGCGCAGAAGCGTCGGACTCGCGGCCTGTGAACGTGTGCGATCTGTATCGCGGTGACGGGCAGCTTGTCGGGGGTTCCAAAACATCTGTTCCAAAGAGGGCGGTTGAGATTCCTACAGGGGGGTATTTCCATTCATTGTCCATGAGAAACAAGAGTGAGTGGGTGTGAGTGAGACACAGATCAGGAGGAAATGAGTCTGTTCTCCACTTGGGATTATCATGCAGATGAATTCCATATTTTGGTTAGGGAATGTTTTCTTTTAGAAAAAGGAAGACAAAGAAAAGTTCAGATTCTGACCCAGTTACTGAAAAGCAGACTAAGAGGCAGTTAGTTAACTGGCTGCCCAAACAGTGGCTTCAGTGGTTGTCTTTGTTTTTGTGGTGTGCGTGCGTGTGTGCGTGCGTGCGTGCATGTGTGCATGCACGCATGCCAGAATACGGCCCAGGGCTTCCTGACACACTTTTCTGCTATTGGACTGACTTCCCCCACCAAGGTGGCCTGGCCTCGCCAAAACCAGCTACTCTGAAACTGCAATAGTCAGCAGAGTCACGGGTCCCCACTGCATCTGCACGTGCCCGTGACTTGAGGGTTCAGACAAATGTTGCATATTCATCCTGTTGACAAAAGTCTTAAGAGAGGTTTTCCTGACTAATTCTTCTCTGGGAAACGGTAGCCCCATACATAAGAAGGCAGCTTCCGACTTTGATTTGGAGATTTTACATGCCCACCCTGTGCCCTATGACGTAAATCCAGGAATGGAGAGGATGAGTTGCTCTTTGCTCTCTATCCAAAATGTGCTACCTGTGACGATTCCAAACTAAAACTAAAAGTCTAAGCTCTGTTTTACCTCCCAGGTGTCATTCAGTGGGTCGTTACTGGGCCCCTGCTGTGTGCACTAGATTCTGGGGAGGTTGTGGTATCGAGTCAAGGAGACACTCCTGGTCCCTGCCCTCTGGAGTTGGCTGTTTGCAGTAGACCGAGAAGGAGGCCCTCACAGCGTGGGGGCGTGAAGCAAGGGAGTCGCACAGCGTCTAGAAGAGAGCTACCCAAGGGGCTGCGCAGAGCCCAGAACAGGAAACTCCACTGGCACGACAAACGTCTCCCCCTCATCTCTACTTCAGCACTGGTGGGTGGTCAGTGATTTTCCTCAGCCACTCTCAGCGCTTCCCACCTGGTGCCAGACCAGTCCGCTGTGCTGCCTTTTCAGCCCCTTGCAAGACCAAGGGCAGAGTGCTTGCAGCCTGCCCCCTGGAGGTGGGTCTGCCCTTAGCATCCCAGCCTGGAATTGAAAGAGACAAAGGCTGTTGACAGACTCCCTCTCAACCCTCTCCCTCCCTGCCCCGTTAACCCCTCCCCCAGTCACATTTTCTATCCTCAGTATACCTACAGCAATGGCTTCTTGCCTTTTCCTGAACCTCCTGATACGTTGTCCTTCTTGGCACTGTGCTGATCTTCTTGTCTCGGGCCCCCAGCTATGTGTGTCTGAAAGGGACTCTCTGGCCTAGGAGAAAGGCTTTCTCCCCCTGTATCTGGGAAGCCAGCCCTGGAGTCTGAGGCCTATGTCTCAAGGTCAAAGCTATGGCCATGACTGTCTTGCTATTCTCTGCCCTCTCAGAGGGGCAGCAAAGGAAGGTGGGAAGCATGGAGAGCCTCACTGGGAAGCATGGGAAACTGCCATCCCACTGTCTCAGTGCCCCAGCAAGGTCTGTGGATACCTACTGCCCTTGCTGCAGGCAGAAACAGGGCTCTAGGCAGGTCCCCAAGGCACTTACTGAGCAGGCGCTGAGTGTGCAATCCCATGGGCATGTTAATGAGTCCGGTTAGGATTCAGAGCTCAAGAAGCTCGTGAGGCTCTCCAGGAAGGGAGGGAAGATGTTCTCTTAAACGCACCATGCTGTAGAAAGTGCTGTGCCTTTGAAGGGGTACAGATAAAGACTGGATCCCATTCAGTGGGATCAAATAGTCTGAAAGGAAAGTCTTTCGTGGAAAAGATGTCACCAGAGCTAGACCTTGAAGGACAGAGGGGTGGTGGCCCTGTGCAGGGGAAGGGTGCAGAGACCACAGCACTGAGGTGGACACCTGCTGGCAGCCCACCTGGCTGGAGCTCAAAGGGCAGCAGGGAGAGGCTGAGATGTGTTCTATGTTTCCCAGGACACACACACAGGCCGCAGCAAGGAAGAGCCCAGCAGGGGATTCCTGGAAGTCTCAGGAAGCGATTTGCAAGCTTCCTTTGCTGGTAGGTTCCACAGAGGGACAAAGCAAGTGGGTTTGGCAGCTCCATAAAGACTGCCCTGCCGGGCCCACAGCAGTGGTTGCTGTTCAGAAACCTGAGCCTCTCAGGGGACCCTACCAGAGAAAGCATGCTCTGGGGTAACGTGAGGTCCCTTAGAGATTGTTCACTTCTTTTTTCCTGATGGCAAATCAGAGCCATCACACAATGCTGGAGAATTTATTTCCCAAGGATGTGGAGGTAGTTGCCCAAAAACTTTAACTACAATGGTTTAAAAAAAAAAAATCCAAAGGTCACGGAGCTACTAAATTGCTGTAGCTTAATAGCTCAAGGATTCTAGAATTACAAATGGCTTCCCTCTTAAAGTGGACCCTTGTCATTATTCAAACTCAAAACATCCTAATGTTATTTTTACAGAGATGCCTTTCTTCAGTGGAGATACATTTTTTTTTTCTTTCCCCTCTAGTTTAACTTAGCCTTAGTGGTTTTGGCTTTTACTGTTTGTAGGCTGGGTGGGCACAAGCTAATGACTGCCCTCTCCTGTGTAGGTGCCCAGGCACCTAATTATTACCATTTTCCTGAACTGCAGGTTCTCTTTTGTGTGGTTTTTGCAGCACAGTAGTATTTCATGGGTTTCTTTTTTATGTCCCCCCTACCCCTTTTGAGTGCTCCTGAGTTCCCCAAATCTGTTTCAGTAACTCATTTGTCAGCTGCCAGGCTGGTCATGGTGTAAGAGTTTATGAAAGGCGACCCCTCGTTGCCCAAGGACTCTGTGACTGGGCCAGCCATGAGTCCGGTGAGGTGTGACAGGCCATGGGCTGCCTCTGTGTTCTCCATGCAACAAGAGATGCGAAATAGCTTCTGCAAGCAGCAGTTGCATTTGAAATCGGAGCTCTGTAGTGTCCTTCAGTGGGCTCCCACATGTCACGAGTTCACTGGGGGTACTCGGATGGGAAACCACAGGGGAAGCACTCATAAGCTCTTTGGGCCTTCAGTCAGTGTGTGTTCATGTTCTGTTATTGATAGATACATGGAAGTTTTCTTCCCCACTTTTTCCTGACCGCTCTGTTTCCCCAAATGGTACCTCTCCCCCACCTTCACTACCCATCAACTGAGAAGTCCTGTTAGACAACTCGTTTCAAAATGGGTGATTTGGCATCTGTCTGGAGAGCGAGTGCCAGGCAGATCTGGGCTGAGTGGGGGTGGTTGAGAGTTGGGGACATGGGGCTGCCGCTCACGGGTGATGCATCAGGCCATTAGTTAAGGGACCTGCTTTCTCTCCCTGGGAGGTATGGGCTTTTTCTATTCCTTTCTTCTTAGTGCTAATATCCCTGCCATTTTCCCTCCTGGAGACCTCAGGGTCTTCTCGGAACACTTGTGGGATTCCCTCTGGCACTGCTAGAGGTCAGCACTCTTTCCTCACTGAAAACACAGGGGGTTCCTTATTACTAAGGGTCTAGGGTAGGATGACAACTTTCCATGTCTCCATGGCAAGGTGACAGCTTCCCGGCAGGGCTGTGCGGTTTGCTCAGACAAGCAGATCACTCCACATCCAGCCCAGAGAGCTGCTTCAGTGA
This sequence comes from Neogale vison, assembly GCF_020171115.1. Taxonomy (NCBI): domain Eukaryota; kingdom Metazoa; phylum Chordata; class Mammalia; order Carnivora; family Mustelidae; genus Neogale; species Neogale vison. The sequence goes on from NC_058091.1 coordinate 212,600,401, forward strand.
GACCATTGTTTGCCCCGTGAAGGAGGAGCTGCTGTCCAGGGCTGCCATTAACATGGTGAATCTTGCAGCTGTTTTGATGCGCCACTTTGGAGTCAAAGCTGGTTGTGGAGCAGGAGCACTGGGATGCTTGAATCAAGGGCAAGGACAAAATGGTCCCAGACCCCTCTGCTTCCTCCCCATCTTAGGGAGACTGAAAACGACCAGTGTGGTTCTCCTCCTGCCTGTCTGTGCAGGTGACCACCAGGCCCTCTGCATTTTGCAGGCTGTGAATGTGAGGCCATCATGGTTCCTAAAAGGGAAGGCCAAGACCAAAGTCTTTGGCCTGTTGAAATCAGTGACAGAGAGGTTAGAACTGAAAGGAGGAACTAACATGGAAACCATTGTTTTTAGAAAGACAAAGCATGTTTCTTCCGTCAATTTTGCAGCGTTGGCAGATAAAATGCTGCAGCCCAGAGACCATCACCCATCTCTTTTTAAGGGAACAAACAAGATAGTGACCTAATCCAGTCCCTTTTCATTGTTACATATTCAAACATTTCCAAAGAAAACTGAAAGAGTTCCATTTCATAGTTTTTAACATGAAACATGTCTCTTAGCGCAAAAGGAAATGGATATTGATGGGCATGGCATATATTTTGTTACATTGCTTAGCACTTTGCTGATGCAAAATAAATCCAAAAACATTTATCGTTTTGCCTGAAAAGGAAATTGTTGGATGTGGTGGGCATGTATGTGTACTTAAAAAAATACCTTCTGATTGCCACACATGGTGCTAATCACCTTAGAGGCCGCTCAGTTTTTCTAGAGAGTTATACAGTCTCTTTGAAATATTGAGAGACCATTAAATGCTAAAATGTGTGGTCCTACCCAAGTGCATTGTGAGATCAGAGATCATTGTGAGATGAGAGTTATATGTGGGTTGGAATAGAATTTAAAAATATTTTTCATTAACTTCAAAGGGAGACATACGGAAATGCTAATGACTTTTTGTTAAAAAAAAAAAAAAAAAGACAAAAAGTTGGCTGGTTTGTGTAGAAGTTGTGAGTGGGGGGAAGGAAGATGCTTTGCCTGGCTGTGTGGTTTCAGGTCTCTATCCCGCCAGCCCACATCCTCGGACGCTGATGTGGCCAGTTGGTTCGGAGACCCCCTGGGGGCTACAGCGCCTCATCCCCAACCCAGATGGCAGAGCAGAGGGTGTGCAAGTCAAAGGTGATGAGAAAGTCAATCAGTTAACGGGTCTTCGTTGAGCGCCATCCATGTTCCACGACAGCAGTCACTACACTTCTTCTTCTTCTTCTTTTTTTTTTTTTAAAGATTTATTTATTTGACAGATTACAAGTAGGCAGAGAGGCAGGCAGAGAGAGAGAAGGGAGGAAGCAGGCTCCCTGCTGAGCAGAGAGCCCGATGCGGGGCTCGATCCCAGGACCCTGGGATCATGACCTGAGCCAAAGGCAGAGGCTTTAACCCACTGAGCCACCCAGGCGCCCCAAGTCACCACCCTTCTTGAGCCACGTGGATAAACTAGGCCCTTTGCAGAGCACTTAAGACGCTCTGCCGTTCATTCCCCCGGGTTACTCCGTAGTACACTGAGCTAAGTGCTTTCCCTGACCTCACAGAGGAGGAAATGGGCTTAGAGAGTTTATGGGCTGGCCCGGGGTCCTCCCACCGCTCCTGAGCGGCACAGCTGGGAAGTTGAAGCAGGCTGCAGACAGGGCTCTTGCTGTTGAGGGTCATGTTTCCTGGTGTGCGTGTGGTGCTGGGCACGAGACAGCAGGAAGGGTTTTCAGTGTTGGTTGCAGGCCTCGGGCAACCTGAGGCTCTCAGACTGGATAGGAGCTCTGAGAAAGGGCAGCATACACGGTAGTGCTCCTTTCCTGTGGGGAAAGGGGAAGTGTGCCAACGCAGATGTGGCCGCTCACCTTCAGGACTGGTGAAAAGGGTTGAATGTGAAGGTTGGTGTCATGGGCAGCTATTCTTACTGACTTGGCAAACACGACAGTCTCTGCTGTGGTATAGCCACACTTTCAGGTAGGCAGCAGGAAGGAGTGGAGTAGAAGATGAGGAGTAGTGGAGACTGGGGTAAAGTGAACACCTTAAGTCCTTTCTAAAAAGAACAGCTATTTAAAAAAAAAAAAAAAAGACTGATTTATTTGAGAGAGAGAGAAAGAGAGCACAAGCAGGAGGGGCAAAGGGAGAGGGAGAGAATCTCCAGCAGATTCCATGCCGAGCAGAGTCCCACCAGTGGGCTCAACATCACCACCTGGAGGTCACAACCTGAGCCGAAATCAAAAGTCAGATGCCTAACAGACTAGGCCACCCAAGTACCCCACAAGCAGCCACTTCTTAGCTCTAGCTGTCTCTGTCAGGTGGAAATATAAGCCCTGTATTGCCAGGTGTATGGTTTTTTTTTTTCCCCTCCCAAAGAAAAGCCAGAAATCTGGATTTTTACATTGTCTTGCAATTTTTAAACCCTACTAATTAAAAAAAATTTTTTTTAAAGATTTTATTTATTTATTTGACAGAGAGAAATCACAAGTAGACTGAGAGGCAGGCAGAGAGAGAGAGAGGGAAGCAGGCTCCCTGCTGAGCAGAGAGCCCGATGCGGGACTTGATCCCAGGACCCTGAGATCATGACCTGAGCCGAAGGCAGTGGCTTAACCCACTGAGCCACCCAGGTTCCCCCCCCCAAAAATTTAATGGGTCAACTGTTGTCTCTAAGCCTCCAGTTTCTGAAGCCTCTGGAAACGTTGGAACAGAATTGGGAACGTAGAGGTTGGAAACCCTAGGGCACTAGACCATGAGTAGCAAGAAGATCTCACCTCATGACCCCATGTGAGGAGCTTCCACCAGTGCTTCTCACCACGCAAGTCTCCTGGGGTCCTGCTCCAGTGTACATCCTGACTGAGGAGTTCTGGGGTGGGTTCTGAGATTCTGTAGGAACAGGGGCTCTGTTGAGAAGGATTCTAAGGCAATATCTAGGATCAGTGGCAAAAAGCACTGTGATGACTTAGTGCCATCTGCTGTGAGCAGAGGAAAGGCAAATGGCCTGACATAGTTGCCATCCCTGTAGTACATCAGGACAGTAAGGTAAATGAGCTGTTTACGATCACTTCCAGATCCCCCTAAAAAGTCGGAATATCAGGGCTAGCTCAGAAGCTTTTGATACTGCATCCTTCTTTCTGGGGCACACTTCTCCGTATAAGAAAAACTTGGATTCATCTCTCTATCATCTGGGAAATTGGGATTAGACTATTAAGGTTTCAACTTGGGTGGGATAAAAGGAGAGTGAACGGATTGGCTCTCCTTTTTTTCTGCTGTATTTGGAGGGTAAAAAAAATATGTCTTGCATATGTTGGTGTTCTGTTACTTCCACATGGCCTTGGCGTCCCTTCAGCATGGGGTTCATGGTGGGAGGAAAGGGTGGGTGCTGAGGAAATTGCTTTGAGTAGAAATCATCTTGTTTCCATTCACTAAGAGCTGTTCTTGGAGCCCTCTCCAGGTCCCCTGCCTGTGCTCATGCCCTTGGAACTGTATGCCAGGAAACAATATGATCTTTCTAATTGAACAAGTAGGAGGAGAGGGACTGGGTGAGCTAGGATGGGCCAGCAGTTGACACTTAAAAATAGATCCTTTTCCTCACGATTAAACCATTTTGTTGGGGATAGAAATGCCTCGCACATTTCTAACCATCCCAGACAAGGCAAGGGAGAAGGAGGCCAGCGGGGCAGGGTGCAGCCAGGTGGGTGGAAGGCCTGCAGAGGGGGGTTGCCATGGCAACTCAGACCCTTGGAGAAAGCTGCAGTGGCCTCAGGGGAGCATAGGCTGCTCTCTGATCTGAGGCCAGAGTGTATGTTCAAGTAGACAATGGCTGGGGGAATGTGGAGGTGGGAGCAGAAAGGCCTGGGAGCAGGGCTTCTTGCACTTTACTATGCCTGTGAATGTTAAATACAGATTCTGATTCAGGTCTGGCTGGGGTCCGAGATTCTGCATGTCTAGTGAGTTCACGGGTGATGCTGATGCTTCTATTCCTGGGGACACACTTGGAGTGGCAAAGGGTTCGAGTCCACTGTGATCTTCAGGCCTCTGAGGAAGGGTGAAGCACACAGGGGAATTACCCCACTCCATTTTGATCATGTTGTATTTGGCCTAAGCTAAATAAAAATAAATGACAGCTGCTGATGATTATACTGACTATGTTTCCCTAGCCTGGCAGTAGTGATGCTGCTTTACCCTAACAATGAGACTAGGAGTGTTGTGTCATATAATTTTGCTGGTAAAAAAATGCATAGATTTGGGCATACTCTGACCTAGATGCAATGACTAACTCAGTAAAGCCCAGGCCTGAGCTAGTTGATGTGTATGGAGAACTCCTCTAAAAATAATGGAGTAGGGGCGCCTGGGTGGCTCAGTGGGTTAAGCCTCTGCCTTCGGCTTGGGTCATGATCCCAGGGTCCTGGGATCGAGCCCCGCATCGGGCTCTCTGCTCTGCAGGGAGCCTGCTTCCTCCTCTCTCTCTGCCTGCCTCTCTGCCTACTTGTGATCTCTGTCAGATAAATAAAGAAAAAATCTTTAAAAAAAAATAATAAAAAATAAAAATAACGGAGTAGACTTTACCAAAATTGTAAGGGCAAAAGAATACTCCAGACACAGAAGTGATGAGGTTAAAGTCATTTTGATAATTTTAAAGCCTTCGTGAGCATATAGGTAGTTTGCAAGGTGGCAGGGGAATAACCATTCCTTGAGAGGCCAGGATTCTGTTTCCATCTGTAGGAGAATGAGTATGACAGGCCCTGGTTGAGATTGGGGGGAAAACTTGGGCTGGCTCTGTAAGCTGTTGGAGTTTCTTCTGGAAGCGAGGAGAAAACTGTCCTCCTCTGTCTCCTTGAAAGACTTCCTTGCAGGGGTGGGGGTGGAGGGTGTCTTTTTGCTGGGGCCTCTGGCTGAGTGAACCGTAGAGGCAACAATAGTTGGCAGAGCCCTAGCCAGTTTCCACTTGAATACTGACACCTCTCCCTGCCCCCCATGGGAGTTCATCCCCCATGCTATTGCGGGCCACCACCACTCACCACGTGATCACATTTGGTCCCTGGGCTGTTTTGGGTCTGTGGCACTGGTCTGCTTTTGGCATGGGCTCCAAGGCTTTGAAGAGACAGTCTGATGATTAAAACTGAGGCTCCAGTTTGTGATTTGGATTGTAGTCTAGAGATTGTTAGCAGTTGGTGTCAGAATCTGGAGCCTGTTGTCTTGTGGAAATGGTGTTGTCTTCAGTCAGGCCTGTGGAGGAGCCCTTAGCCGGCCATGCTGGGGATGAGGGACGGCGGTAATGGAGTCCAGGCCTGGCAGTCATGATGTGCCTGTGGTTAGAGTATGGGAGTCCACAGACATCCCCAGCCAGGCTTGGCAGGGAAGCAAGCACTAGACCTCCCTCACTTCCTCTCCAGGGGGCTCTGGGGTGGGGAAGGCATCAGTGAGTGGGTGGGGTTGGGAATTTATAGGCAGAGCAGGGACCCAGGGCCCTGGGGTGGGGGTGGTGCTGGGAGGAGCCCCTATGGATGGCGTTTCTCCCCTGGCTGTTGGCTCTGGTGGGAAGGGGGCTCTAGATCTTTGCACTTCTTCATTTCCCTCTCTCCTTTGTGGGGCATTGAGACAAGCTGGGCCAAAACTGAGATGGGGGTGGGGGGATCTCTGCACCAGAAGGGGTTTCTGAGGATTATCTTTATCTCTGTTTCCCCCACAGTGATTTACTCAGGGTCAGAGTTCAGTGGAAATCCATCCACTTGGATGCTAAGTGTGGTGTTCTAAGTCAGAGCTGTCTCTGATTCCTTGGCAAAACCACTCCTTTATGTCTCACCTGTGTGTGTGCTAAGGTTCAGATGAAGTCTGATTTCCTTTTTGTGGGGTACAAAGAACTGAAATGAAATGGGGAGCAGTCCTGGGACACTGAAAAATGGGGTTTCTTCCCAGTTACTCCTAAGAAGTTGATGGTTTTTCTTCCTACATTCCAGCAAACTTGTTCAACTTGAAACAAAAATGCTATTAAAGCTTTTAAGTTTTGCCATGGACTTACAGTACAGGGCAAAAAAAATTTTTCTAAGATTTGAAAAGCTTAAGTTGAGGCGGCTGTGTGATTTTGGCAGGTTTCTCTAAATGAAATCCCTGGGCCTCGTCACAGCCCCTACCTCCCCCAGCACGGGTTGGCAGGAACAGGGAGTTTTGCCAGAGCCAAGGGTTTGGGGGTGGGGGGGACGGCAAAGGCCTGATGGGGCAGAGGAGGCCCTAGGCTTCAAAGTTGCCCTGGGAGCCAAAGCTTAGGCCATTGCTCCCCTAAGGATCTGCAGCCTGCTCAGTAACATGGGAAGTAGGGAAGATTGCCCCTACATCTGGAGTTCTGCCTTTATGTTCCTATTTTGCTTTGAATCTGAAGGATGGTCAAGAAAAGAAAACATAGCAGTCACAACAGGAGTGAGTCAGCACCAGGGATGGGTGAGGCTTGAGGATAAGGAATCACTGAGTCATGGACATTATAGCTGGGAGGGTCCCTTGACATTTGGCTTTCTAATGACCTCATTTGGTCAGGAACAGCCAAAGGCCCTGAAAGGGCAAAGCAACTTGTCCAGGGACACACAGCTGGCTAGGGGAGTATGTTGCCGGACTCCCCATCCAGTACTCTCTTCTCTGTACCAGTGTACTTCCCAGGATCCCACAGACTTCCTGTTCCTCTCTGTGGCCTCAGCACACTGCTGGGTCCAGGCCCAGGAAGCTGCCCTTGCCTGTTCTTTTAGCCGTTGTTTCCTAGATGCTGCTTCTGCTTTCCCAGGTCTCAGAGATCCCCCACTTACGGCTTTTGGGGGCATGGCAGCCACAGCATTGCCCATCCCTTCCCTCTGCTCCCTCCTCCCCCTCTGCCAGTCCCTAGGGGTCACATGATGGTGTGGCCACAGCTGCCCAGCTTCTCCTTCCTAGGGTACCATCTGGGTGCTACTCTTCAGAGTTGTCCAGAAGAGCTGTGGGGGGAGTCACCCTGCCAAGGGTCACAGCTGGAGCAGGGGTGTCTGCACCCCACAGGGCCTCCAGTCTTTGTTCTAACAGCCTCCTTGGCCTGGGGTTCCCCCACCCCCCCAGCCTTGCTTTCTGAGAGCAATGGCTTAAAATCTGAGGAGTGCCTGCAGGTTTGGAGGGAGCAGTGGACCTCAGGTTTATAAATTTAATAAAACAGCGTTAGTTCTAGGAATGAAAAGAAACAATTTTAGGTGTTGATAAATGCTTGGCAGAATTCTCTTCCTCTTTTCAGAGCTGATCCTGCAGATTAAGGTTTTGGCACATGGCTTATTGCTTAACAACCCGTATAAGCGGGGAGAAATGTAAATGACGCTTTCTTTTCTTTTCTTCTGCTGAAAAGGGGGCTCTGACCTTGGAATAGGAGCCTTTAGTTCCTGCACTAACATCTTCCTAGCCAGAGAGGGCTTCCCCCCCATTTCCTTTGTTCAGGGAGATTGAAAAGTTATGCTTTTACTTATCTCCCCCACAAGCCCCCCAGGCCCACACCTCCCTCCCTGGCTCCCACAGTGTTAGCAGTACGTTTACAAATGAACACTGATGTTTCTTCTGATTTATTCTCCTATATATTTGTCACACGTCTTCTAGGAATGTCACCAGGCAACACTTTGTTCATCTGGTTTGAATTACTGCCATACCTGATGGAACAAAGCTTCATTTGTTTAAGAATATAATTTAAAAATATGTTAAGGCTTAATGTTCAGTGTTTCCCGATAGATCTTCCATATGGAGGTGTTACCCTTTTGTGGGCACATAATATCAAGAATGTGCAAGGCGCCCTCTGAAGTTTGGGTTTTTGAAAAGATGATTGCTGTACTTTTTCCTGTGATTGAGCCACGAAGCCCTAATGGCCCAAGGCAGCTGAGGGTTTCAGCCTCCGGGAGCCCGTTGGTGCAGATGGAAGCAGACTCCATAAAGGAGAGGGCAGGAGAGGAGTCTCTGAGATCCTTCGGTGCACTGCCCAGTCTCCCAGAATCGGGCTCTTGGGTTACCATGGGTTTGGCTGCTCTGTCTTCTTGGCAGCTGGCAACTAGCAGGAGACCCTCACCAGTGGTGTAGGGGTTGAGGGGGGATGTGTCTCTGATCCACAGCCTTCCCTCATCTTTGCCTCTAATTATTCAGGAGGCAAGCACATGGACTTCCTAATAATAAACCGACATTGGAATAGTTTGGGTGGAAACACTAGGGCTTTAGTTAATAAGATGGAAAGAGAAGTATTGGAGATGTTGGTCTATCTCTTCAGAACAGTCCCATTTAAGTGAAGGTGATGGTTTCGTCACTGTGATTAGCTTTTTTTCTTTTTTTTAAAGTAGTCCTAGTCAGTCCGTTGAGAGCGGCACTAACCAGTGAACGGAGGCCCACTTATAGTCCTTTTAAGCGAACTAGGAGTTGTGTTGTTTTCGGGTAATAAGGAGTCCTAAGACAGGCTGACCAGGATGTTGTCACGGATGCAGGTGCCTTCTGTCCTCTTGCTCCACAGTCACTAGTACCAGGTGTATCATCTGGTAAGTCCCCAGCAGAGATTTCATGGTCATTTTCCCCAAAGGGGAAAAGCTAGTATCAGAGCTGAATCGGGTCCTTTGTTCACCCTGATGGGTGTTTGTTTTTTTTTTTCCCCCAGTTTCATCAAGGCATAAGTGACAGTTAATAAATTTAAGGTTACAGCATGATGATTCCCACCGCTAAGTTAATGAACACATTCTCCGCCTCACATAGTTGCTTTTGTGTGTATGTGTATTTGTGTGCCAGAGCAGGTCCTTTTAAATAGCTTTCCCAGAAACTTCTCCCCATCTTGTCCGTTTAAGTCTCACTGGCCATCTGCAAAGGAAATGTAGATTTTTTTTTTTTTTTTTTAAGCTGGACACAGTTGCCAACCTACCCTCCCCCTACCATTGAGATATGATTCCTTTCAGGGCCACAAACGAATATGGTAAGGTAAGTAAGCCACTCACGTTTGTGCATAATTTAAAAGTACACCAAAACACTTAATAATTAAGATAAATGATATTTTAATACAATGTTATAGTGCCATATTGGCATCTGAGGTAAAAGGAAAAATTGGTAATGCTGACCTAGTCTTTAATTTTATATTAGTACATTGTGGATTTTGAAATTAATTGATTTGTTTTTATAAGATTGCATATTAAAATATTATTTATCATGATTAATCAGTTTTTGGCATCCCCTTAAATTTTGAGTTCAAGGAGAGTATCTTACTTTCCTGGCCATAGGTATTCCACGTGAAGAAGAGGAGAATGGATATTGGGAGGGAACCTGATAGTCTGCCAACGAAAAATGACCTATTGCTTATTCAAGTCCTTATCCATGGCTGCTGATTGTGAAATGAGTCACTTGAGGGGACACCATTGACAGGCAGGGCTGTGGGGGCATTATTCCTAATACACAAGAACTACTCAGAAACAACCCCAGTCCTGTGAGAGTCACCATGAACCAGCATCTTCGTATCTGCATGTGAAATTCTCAGGAGGGTTAGGTGTGGTTCGTAACCAAGGGTGAGACCGTGTGAGTGTTGTGGTCAGTTTGGGGTTCATGCTATAAAAGTGGTTAATAATGTCTGGCCCAGTAAGTACAGAGTCAACAACCATGCAGCTGGAAACTTCCCGAAGAACCACTGATTCAACATCTTACCAGTTGCTCTAGAACTCAGGGCACATGATCTCACTAAACGATGGGTCCTTATCAGGAGAGAGATTGATGAAGACATCGTACCAAGATGACATTCTCCAGCTCCCGATTCTATTTATAGACATACCTCTCAGAATGACTCCTTATCTTTCAGCTTGGTTTCATGTGGACCTTAACGGTTATGACCTTCTCCACAAAAGGAGTACTGGAGAAACAGTTGACTAAGGTCACATGTGTATGTAAAACCAAAATCAGTTAATTAGCTGTTTTTAAGTACTAATGATACAATTTGAGCAGAGAATTTAGAATTTGGGGTGGGGGTAACTTTTAACAATCACCTGGCATTTCTGAGAAACCCATTTGAAATTTCATGACAGGGGTGCCTGGGTGGCTCAGTGGGTTGGGCCTCTGCCTTCAGCTTGGGTCATGGTCTCAGGGTCCTGGGATTGAGCCCCGTATTGGGCTCTCTGCTTGGCGGGGAGCCTGCTTCTCCCCTCTCTCTGCCTGCCTCTCTGCCTACTCTCTCTCTCTCTCTCTCTCTCTCTCTGTCAAATAAATAAAATCTTTTTTTAAAAAATTAAAAAATAAAATTTCATGACAAAATTATTTGTAGTTTTAGAAAGTTCCTACTGATGGTATTGAGCTATGAATTGGGGTGCCCTTGAGTAATTATACTAAAAACAAAGTGCTTAAAAACAAGATCTTATGACTTGACTTAGTAGCATCAGAAGGAATAACATGGTAATCTCTCTTTTTGGTAATACTGCTGATGTAGGCAAAATAGGATCCAAACAGTCCACTGTTTGGGGTTTTGTTTCTTTTTCTCCCTTTCTTCTTCTAGTTCCAGAAATTATACCTCAGGTAGATTTTATAAATTATTTTTGACAAATTGTTAAGTGAGTGAATACCTAAAACAAAAAGACAAGTGCTTTTGGAAGAGCCGCAACATTTGTAAGGCGGATTTTTACAAGGATGTTACAAAACACTTTGTGGCTATGAGTCATACCTTGCTGCTTTTGTAAATTCTCTGCACTGCACAAATTCATGATTCAGTCTGTCAGATGATTTCCCTTGTTGAGAATATATAGTATTTTGAAAGTTCAGTGGTTTGTGTCACAAATCCTCTCACCTGTCTCCTTGTGTCATGCTTTCTGCTTTTAAACCTGTGAACATTTCGTCATCCAGCTGAGGTAGGGCTCTATTCCGCACCAAGGCCTGGTTAGCCACACCATATAGCACCTGGCCGAGGCCATCTGGAAGCTTCACGCTTTAGGGAAGAGTGCTGGAGTTTATCAGTTCTTTCCATACTTTCACAGGAATGCTGTGGCAGTTAAATGAGGTCACCAGGAAAAGTACTTTTCAGTCCTTACAGGATTCCAGGTATCGGTATGAGTAAACTTTTTGTGTGTGTGTGTGCGGTTAAACATGTAATTTTCAGGTGTGAAGGTGCTAGCCTTTGACAGGACCGTGCTAATTAATATTTGGTTGGTCGTGTCCAGTTGAAGGACACATTTCTGAAGTAGTTTGTCAGGTTATGTTAATAGGACACTGTTAAAATAGAAGTACATCTCTCTCATCCAAGCTCCCTCTTGGATGTTGAGTGGAAACGTCTGTGTTCATTGATTTGCTCACACGGCCCAGAGCTTAGGGTCTGCGTCTGCGATGCGGGTCTGGAAGCCACGCAGGAGTCCGGCCGCTGGGCGCGCCAGACACAGCATGGCTCGTTCCCCTCTGTGAGGACCATCAGCGTGGTCTGCTGCACACGCACGACGTGACGCTGAACTGAAACGCACAGTAAAGGACAGTAAGAACAGCCGGAGAGCATCAAGGAGGGAGTGTGCAAACCAAGTTAAGGCAGTCTGCCCGGTAGGTGTACCACATGAAGCGCGTAGGTTCAAACATTCGGGGTTTTGTTTCTGGGAGCGCAGGTACCCTAGAGGGAAGTCGCGTTTTAGACAGATGGTTGTGGTTCAGAGATCAGCAGAAACGAGTGGAAAGTCCTGGCCGCTGTCGGATTCAGAGGGTTATCAGGACTGAGGAACAGGAGGACAGAAAAGCTGAGACTAGTGAATATTAGATGTTACTCTTCATGACCCCAGCTCCCGTCCTTTGTCTGCTCTCTTCAGGACTCAGATCTGGAAGCACTGTGACTTCACATTCGTAGCTGGGCAGCTCAGTAAGCTTCGCGTATGTGAACTAATAAAGCTAGGGTGGGAGGGAGCCGGGTGGGGGTGGGGGGTTGCCAATAGCTGATTTTTCCAGTGAATGACATTTTTCAGTTCTGTTGTAATAAGGACATTTGTACATTTCACAACATTTTTTCCTTTCTTTCCCTATGAATGAGGTAAAATCTAAAATCTTCCATTCCTTTGCTCCACTAAGAAATACAGTGAAATTAACCCTCTAGATCCGTGTTCAGGCAGAGACGTACATAAAATTTGCAAACACAGAAGAGTCAGGGGAAATAGCAAGGCAGAACACTGATCCAAATATCTGATCCTTTGGAATCAAAAACTGTCCCCAGCAGTGGAGGCCGACCTCCACGGGATGTCCCCAGGAGGCCATCCTCATGGCCTTTTCTTAGCCTTCTGCACTTCTGAGCTCTGGACGACTTCTCATTTGAACTTTTGAAAAAAAATCTCATCAGCCTAAGAGCGTCCCCGAAGCTTGATCTTGCTTCCTGATTTCCAGACAGAACTGAGTTTAAAACCTAGTAACTGGGTTCGTTTGTTTTTCTGTCTCCAAGGTGTTTGGCCCCATGTTAGTCCTCCCAGCCAAGGCGGGAGAGGAATACTTAGTTACTCAGATGGAACACTGACAGGAACAAACTATGGAAACGGTGACTTGACAAAATGTTGGCTGGGGAAGTCCAGTTCTCCTTCAAGCAGGGCTAAATGTTTCCCAAATTAATTCTGACAAAGTGAGTTTAGCATTCGACTTTCGGGAGTGTGTCAAAATTGCCTAGGATATTTCAAGTTAACTATCCATTTGTTGACTGTTTTTCTCATTTCTAACCTCTCCTGTGCATTGGGTACTGTACTGAGGTCAAATATTTTGCTTTTTAAGTTGTGCTGGAGAAGTTTTAATCTTACACAAATTACCCTGGGATGTAAATGCCATGTGATGTCTTTGGATGTTGGGGTCAAACGGAGGGCGCTGTGTGGCCTTCCTTCAGGAAAGAATGGAGGGTTGTCTTGTTTTCCTCATTTGGTTCGTAGAGTGCATTCAGCTGACAACAACATCATAGTATATCAGGGTAAAACGGCCCTTGCCTTCACTGGGTTTTTGAGTGGACAAGACCGAGGCTTAGATGATGCATGTGTGGGCACGCTGTTGAATGTTAATGGGCGCAGCCCTCCACTCTGCGCACAAGCCTACTACTGTTATGCAGTTTCCTTTAATGAGAAAAGAAAAAAACATGGTGCATTTGAATGACAGAGTAGACAACTGTGTGTCACTGAGATACATGGGAAACCCCGGTCAGAAAACAGGCAGTGAAGGAGGTCTTTGAGCACATACTTGCAGGCTTTGTCCCCCAAAGAAAGGCTCGGTTGTGTTTTTGAATGGTTAATTAGGAGATATCTCCAATTTAGTGTTGCGTTCTCAGTGAGTCAGGTGACTGTTGTGAACAGCTTCTTTCGGACTCCAGCTACTGGATAAAGTCACTATTGCCAAACCCTAGAAAGCTCGGATGCTGGTTGACTCTGTGCTTGCGTTCTGATTCTTGCGTCCAAAGCCAGCCTGCCTGGGAAGCAGAGGCCATGCTGGCTGAGCAGGAGGGGTGCTCTCGTGTCCGTGTGTGTGCTTGTGCGTGTGTATAGAGCTGGTGGAGCTGGGCTGCGGGGCCAGCGGCTGAGGGAGGCCTCTCCCGATCCAGGAAGGTTCCCACTCGGCAGCGTGAAGTCCTGCCAGCCCTGCTGAGGGCCAAGGAATGTCTAGGAGGCGAGATCCTTGTCTGCAGCTCCACATCGCGGCCCTCGATGCTGGTGGACCCTCGGGAGGCCATGGGGGCTCTGCCACCCTCGGCAGCAGGCCCCGCGGTACTGACAGGAACAAGCTGTGAGACTGCTCTTGTCCAGGAGGCACCCTCCTGCCTCCTTGTTGTTTGTCCTCCTGGCCGCATTGACTGAGGACATCCCCTTGGTCTCCCAGGGGCCACCATCTTCAGCTGTTTAAGGTGCTCATTCTTACCATTCTACCCATACCCCAGATTGCTCTTTATTTGAATTGGTGGCGCAGGTAATTTTTCAAAGGTGTGAAGTTTTACCTTTTCCACGTTGTGTCAGGTAATTTGTCTTTGGTATATAGCAGTTTTTCTATTTCATTTCTTTTCTCTTTATTCTCCCCCCCCATCACAGAAGGTTAGTATTAATAAGTGGCTGTATTTCTAGCATACTTGCCCTAAGTGCCCTCATACAGACTCTTTAGAGTCTTTAGAGTCTGCCTGTGGGCGGTTTGTCTTACCTTATGGCCATATGAGTGGCATGCTCAATTCTGTCTTCCAAAGTCATGGCTCTACAGCTCTCTTCTTTAACCACTGCCGCTGATATCATTTACTGAGTGTGTGCTACGTGCTGGGCTCTGTGCAAAGCATTTTGTGTGCATTTTCTCATTTAATCTTCATATCAACTCTGTGAAGTAGGTAGTATTACCCCATTTGATGGCTGGGAAATTGAGGCATAGGGAGGTTATTACTTACCCTACTTTATTCTGCTAGTATGTGCCATACCTAGGGCTTGAACCTCATCTCAGTCTAGGTCTTGGGCCTTAACACAAATGGGTATCTTCTAGAGCACATCCCTCCAGGGTGTTTGGCAGTCTCGAAAGACACTTTTTACTGTCACAACTGGGAGAGTGCTACTGGCATATAGTGGGAGGAGGCTAGGGGCCCTGCTCAACATCCTACAACTTGCAGGACTAGCTCTGCTAACAAAGAACTATCTAGCCCCCAATAGTAAAGGTGCTGAGCTTGAGAAACCCTGCTTTGGTTTGAGCAGACAGCGTTTCTGTTTAACAGTAAGGGGCACCTTCCCAGGGAGGCTCTGAAACTTCAGTTACTTCAAGAAATATTCCTTGTTTGCATAGTTACTCAAGAGGGAGAAAAAAATATAGAACCTTCTACAAGGAAAAAAATATTTCGTGAGATTCCTAACTTGTGAAATGGGAAGGATTTCTAACAGTTCTTATACCTGTGTTGTGATACAGTCAGTGGCACAGAGCCCCTCGCGTGGATGATTATGCCAGCCATTTTCTTGTCAGATCCTGCTTACAGCCTAATGCACATAGGTTCTCTGCTAGTTATCAGCAGGAAATTTTGAAATTGTGATATTTAGCATGTCGGCCTGGTTAGGTCCCATGGGTCGGTACTGCTCTTAGGACTTCACAGCCCCCCACCCCCCAAGCCCCATGGACCAGCCCGGGGAGGAGGCCCACGGGAACGTGGTCTGGGCACAGGGGGAGCTGGGCTCGAGTTTCTGGGTGAGCGAGGCTGCATATAGGTTCTGTGTGGAGCGCAGCCTTAATCACAACCGTCTGTTTTTGTGTTCCAGTCATGTGCTCGGCCCCCCTGCTCATCAGGCAAAACCGAGCGTTCCCAGTTGGAGAAGTTTAAGGTCTTCCTGTTTGTCTGAGCTGCTGGCAGCGAAAATGTAGACATCTGTGCATTGTCCAGCTCATTTCCTTCCCTGCAGCCCCCCCCCACTCCAAAGCCCCCCAGCCGCATGGACAGGGCTGTATTGTTCCCATTCTTCCTCATTGTGACCTTGTACTGACTGTTTGTTGTAATCACTCCTCAGATAAATTACTCCTTGGGACTTTTCTTTTCTCTCAAGTAGATGCTTGGAGCTGGCATGTTGAGCATGTAGCTAATACGCTGTGTGCGACATTCTGAAGTGCAAGTCACACCAGGGTGAGACTCACTTTCTCTTCCTGCTCAGCCATCTCCTTGCTGCTTTTTAGGATGAAATGTTTGTTTGGTGGGACACGAATGGCAGAGTGTCTGCCTCTGGTCTCTGCTGACCACCACACCCCCAGGACACATGGTCCCCTCCCTCCTCCCCCTTGGACTGCTCCTTGTCTCTCTGGCCATTTCCTCAGATCCCCAGGGCACCTTCCCAGCATCCCATACTCTCCTTGCTCTGAGATCTCCTCTCAGCGCCTGCTGAGGACACATGGTCTTCTCCCCAGGACACATGCTCCCCTCGTTCCTCCTCCTCGGACTGCTCCATGTCTCTCTGTCTCTCAGCACCTGCTGTATGCCCCCCGAGATTTCAGATTTTTCCTGACTCAGACTAGATGCACAGTCTTGCCCGCATGTCCCTCTTTCTGTGTTCTTGCTCCCAGGAATGGAAGCATTCAGGTGGTTGGGCAGAAATCTGGGAGTCCTCCAGGACTCCTCTTCTCCACACTCTGCTAGGCCACGTCTGGCGCTCCCTCTCCGACCTGCCCCTCTCACTGCTGGAGCTCCCCGGCTCTGAGCTGTTGTCCCCTGGCTCGCTGCACGAGCTTCCTCTGTGGCCTCTGGCGGGTGGTCACTGGAGCACAGGCTCTGCCTGGCCTCTTGGTGGCAGTCTGTGAGATCCGGGGCCCCACCGCCCCCTCGGAACTGTCCTGGTGATCACCAGCTCTCCCCAGACCCTGCATGCCCCTCTGCCTGCGAGCGAGTGAAATGCATACACAGACACACTCAGGGCTTAACCCTTACAGGTATCCTGGAGGTGATCTTCTAAAAGAAATCCTTCCCATTTCACAAATCTGGTTTGGTCACTTTGATGGTGAAATTATTCCTCTTCATCATGTGGAGGACAAAGTTCCAAATCCCAGACCTGTCCAGCCCCTCACTAGTTGGGTCCTGCTGTCTTTCCTGTCCCATTCCTGCCTGCACCCCTTGTGTCACACAACAGTGAATGTGCTAGCACTGTTCTCCGTGGCCTCGCCTGCCTCCTGAGCACGGGGCACCCTCTTCACTGACAGCTTGGGGCTGAGTTCCCTGCTGGCTTTCCCACCCCCACCCCTCACCTCACGAGCCCATGACCAGGTGGAGGAAGAGGACTAATTGCTTCGGTGTCCCAGCCATGGCTCAGATCCAGGCACATGCACAGACTGACAAAGTTAATGTTGATGGTGTGTGAACAGGATCTTTCACTCTCAGAAACGAGATCAATTCACCCGTTGGTCTGGGGTTTGGCTGCGTGGTTTCTGAGGAATACCAGACTGGTACAACTTCTCTTCTTTCTGATGAGGAAATTTGGGGACTCTGGTCCCCAATTAAATTGTGTCTTACATAAGATACAAAGTTCCTAGTTTTCTCAATCATATTCATTGATGTCTCCTTCTTTCTTCCTCTCCTGAAAGTGTCCTGTGTGGTCAGGAGCTCCTAGAGAACTTAGCAGGAAGGGACAGCTTGTCGAAGGGGTTGCAAATTCCTTTTTGGGATCACACTTTATATTTACAAACTCCTCCCCTAATGTCATTTGTTTTTCCCTGAGCCAAATATAAATATGCACTCACTTTGTCAAATGCAAGCTGCTTCTGTGACTGACGAGTCCCACCTGTGTGGGTGTTTCGGGCCTGGGGGGGCCCCGCGCTCTGGAGCAGAAGCAGGTGAGGGCAGAGCAGACTTGCCAGGGACATCCCGCTCGAGCCTCCGAAAACACTACAGGCCTGATGTCCAACAGAGCGTGTTTGTCTCTTGAAACTGCCTAAACCCAACGTGTTCTACGAGTCTGTTTCTTGATAGAATTTGGATGCGTAAGCCAGACTCGGAGTTCATCCTAGTTCCTTGAAAGCATTATGAAAAGTTCACAAATAATCCTGTCTGTGAAAAGATGAATTAATGGGGAAGTGGGGGCTGTTAGAACATAGAGGTTAATTTTAATTCTTTTGTTTAAAATTCATCATGCTAAATAGCTGGCAGATAGGCCAGGATGAAACCTCATTCTCCCGTTTAGGCACCATTTCTGCTTCCATGGCCCCCCAAACAGGAAGGTTATCCGCCACTTCGATTTTGCTCAGAATATGAGGAGTGTCCACGCTGTCCAGCCCTTCAGCCTTCCTTTCAGAAGTGTTCTTCTCCAGCCATCTGGGGTTGTCCGGCAGAAGCAGGAATAACCCTCCTCTTCTTTTTCTCCAGCTGCAGTTTTCCCTTCGATTCCCTTCCCAGTCATTATGTTCCTGATAAAACCTTATCCTAGTTTTCTCCAGATTCTCCTCGTCCAGTACTGCCCACCCTGGTCCACCACGGTGAGTTCTCAGAGCTGGTCCTGCCCCTCGGTGGCCCGAGCGTGTGTGTTCTGTTTCTTGATTCCCCTTGAGAGCAGCGAGTGTCTCTCTCTGTCCCCTTCCGCCCATCCTGCCCTTACTCCGTGACCCAGTATGTTGCTCTGCACATCTTGGACGTCAGACCTTGAACACAGTGTTAGTTTCTAGAAGGAACCGTCTCATCTTACCTCTTGAGAGCTTGAGTGAGCCCGGCTGCTAATCCCAGTGATAGAAGAGGATAAATAAAAGCATATGAATATGACTTCTCCGGTTTGGGGAGCTGGCAGAATGAGACTCCTTATTAAGTGCTTTAGTTTTAGCAGAGATTAAAGAGCATTATTTTCAAAGAAGGGTGAAGGAAAAAAAAAATCAGGCAACCATCTATTCTGGGTTCCAGGAGAAGGAAGAGCTATTTTTGCAGAATATAGACAGGTTCAGCATTACCTCCGAAATCCATTACTTCTGTCTTGTTAAGCTTCCGGGCCCTGGGTTTCTCCACAGGGTTGGGAGGTGTGTGTGTGTGTGTGTGTGTGTGTGTGTGTGTGTGTGTGTGTGTGTCTCCAACTCATTCATCAGCTTCATGGCACCCACACGTAGCTGGCCTTCCAGATGGGCAGGGCGTTTTTTATTCCTTCCCGTATCACGGAGGCACGATAGGGTTTAGCCTTTGCTTTGTGAATGGCCACCTCTGCTGTAGGGCATTTGGGAACAAAGGTCAGGAAGTTAGGACGCGTGAAAATGAATGTGTTCTTCTCGTGAGTGTTATTCTTGGTGTTGACATGGCTTTATTTTCATTGCCCATGCCTGTGCAGTCGGCCTGCCAATGTAGGATGTCTGTGGTTGACCACCAAATAATTTGTCTTACCAGCACCTCTTATCCCTGGCCTTTGCTATCTGTGATTATCAAATAATTTATCTTACTAGCACCTCTTACCCCTGGCCTTTGCGATCTGTGATTATCATTTCTAATCAGATCAGTTTTACTGAACCTTGGTAAAAGATTGTCTTTGACAGCAATGGGACCAAAATTTAAAAAAAAAAAAATTTTTTTTTATCCATCCATGATCTCACTGATAATACCAAGGAAAATTAAAAATCACTTTAAATTAATGTCAGCTTAGCAGCTTCATCACCAGGCTATTGGGTTGGAGTGCTGAATTTTTAAACATCATTTGAATCACTTGGTTGATCATAACAAAACAAGACATTTTATTAGATCATTAATAAGAGTACTTATCAGAAATAAGTGCCCCTGGATGGATGCAAATCAGCCTTCTGGGGCCATTTATAACTGAGGGGAGAATTACTTTGCCTGACTTTAATAATTCACCAAAGAACAGAGAATAAACAGCAGCAAACATTAATTTTGTAGGACAGTTTCATATGGTTTATGTTTTGAAATAAAAGGGATGTGACTTTTGACTCCTGCCTGAAACTAAACTCCTTCCAAAGGAGCGTCTCCTGTTGCTGGCTTCTCCAGCTGGAGACTTCATACTAAGGAGCATTGGTGAATCACCTGGTACCCTCCCTAAAATAGGTAAGAAACCAGCTTATAAATACTTCAAAACGATGAAAACTTTGTATTCTATCGTGTTGATTGTTGTATGGCCAAGAAATTCTTCATGATCAAGTGTTTCATTTGTCTAGGACGGGTAGCAAAAGTACCTAAGAAAGAAAGCACCCTTTTCATGGCCGTGGATTTTCAGAACTGAATAAGGGGGCTTTGATTACAGGATCCCTCTCTGAAGCTAAGGACAGGAGAGGGCCTCATTTGTTTAGCTGTTAGCCCAAAGACTGGAGTGGGAACGGCTCTGCTGTGTTTCCAAGAGAGAGAGATACTCTGGAGCTGTAAATGAAAGGCCAGAGCTGCTGGGTTCCTCCATGGAATGGAGAAAACAAGTCAATGAGAAGAGGGAGCCAGTCTAGTCCACACCCTCCAACCTTGGCCCTTGGACAAGTCCCTGTGTGCTGCCCAAGAGCATGTCCCCCGGCCCCGAGTGTACTCAGCACTGTGATTGGATGTGACCTTCTTTTCTGCCGTTTTTTTGTTTGTTTGTCCGCGAGCCAGTGCAGGGGCAGAGGGAAAGGGAGACAGAATCCCAAGCAGACTCCCTGCTGAGCACGAAGGCGGAAGTGGGGCTTGCCCTCCCCACCCTGTGATTATGACCTGAGCTGAAATCAAGAGTCGGGACGTCTAACCAACTGAGCCACCCACATGCCCCTCTCCTACCACCTTTAAACCACTGTGTTTGGCCTTCCTGCCGCGTCTCCCCTCTGCCAGTCCCCCATTGGCCTCCCACTAGAGGAGAGTTGGACTCGGGGAGCCGCCTGCTCCACGGGAGCCCCTGGTCTGGGAGAAGGTGGTAGGAGGTGGTCTGGTGCTTAAAGTGATTGCCTTATGGCACTGGAAAGGACTGTGGTGGTCTGCAAGCCCACCCTTGTCGCTTTGTGCCTGAGCTGCGGAAGCCGGAGTAGTGAACACACAGTGCGAACTGTGTGTTCACAGCCAGTTAGGCGGGGGCCGACACCAGCACCCGTGTTTTCCTGGCTTCCCGTCCAGTGCTTTTTTTCCCATCTTTTACTTTGCCATTGGACCAGCTTCAACCCATAGAGAGTTTCTGGTGCTCAAAGATCATTTTTGGTGGCTTCGTGGAGACAAAGAGCCTTTTGAGAGCAGAAAAATAACTGTTGACCAATAGGATGATAATAATAATAATGCTTCCTACGCCCTAGTGAGGGTTTGCGGTTCTGCCTCACTTTCCCTGCATGGGTTTCGTCCCCCTTTGTGACACCTCGTGAGGCAGATACTCTGATCAGCCCACTTTAGAGACGTGAACCTCACTCTCCACGGGCACAGGGCTGGTCACGGTCAGGGTGATGGCGTTGAAGGCAGACCTGGCTCCCTGCTGCACCCTGCCTGCTCTGCGACTACTTTTACGAGGAAAAGGCTGCTGTCTGAAGGTGACGCAAATGGCTGCACGCCAGGCGGGCTTTTGAGAACAGGAGGCCCTAAATGGCCAAAGGAATGCCTCAGGCACAACCCCAGAAGTGGCCGTTCTGGTGCAGGTCGGGGGGGGGGGGGGGGGGAGGGGTGTGCAGATCCTGTTCAGGAGGGTGGGCCATGTGCCGGGAACACGGAGCATGAGCCAAGCACTGTCTGAGCGCGTGATTTCTTTCAGCTTGCCGAGCCTCGTGACAAGCCTCTGTGGTAGGTTCTGTCGGCACCCCATTTTGCAGTCACAGAAACTGAGGCATTAGAGGCACAGCTTGCTGAAGTCACCACCTAGGGTGTGGCAGAACCAGGATTTAAATCCAGGCAGTCTGGCCCCAGACCGAATCCCTCCCTGGTGCTGCCTTTCTAGGGGATCTCACTGGTCTGCAAGGGCCGAGCCACGGGTGTTGTAGGAGCTCTGAGTGGGTGAGCCCACCCTCTTGCTGTGCGTGAGCCTGAGAGACCCTCCCCAAAACACTGTGCAGCCCCCCATTTTATGCTGGAACCGGGAACTGTTAGCTGCCCTGCTTACGGGAGAGCTTGGCAGTGGGGATGCCGGGAAGGAACTTTCTCTGCCAGGTGAGGGTGTGTACTCCTGAGGCCTGCGGTGATCAGGTCTGTGGGGAATGGTTTACTGTCATGAAGTCTGTCATTTCTTACGACTTCAGCGGAATATGTGTCAGCATCTTGGGGATGCCCCATTTTATTACCTAGCCAAACACAGTCTATCCCCCCCGCCCCCCGCTGATTCCCCCAGGCTCTCTTGCCTTGTACCTTTTTCTCACAGAGCATTGTCGGTTCTCAGTGAGTCATACTCTGCCGCCGACCTGTGCCGGGGACTCTGGTGCAGGAGCCCACAGTGGCACCCAGTGTCCATCGCACTGGACAGGTGTGTAAACCAGGACAGGCTTCCTCTTGGCCCACCCTGTGTCATCAGCCCTTCGAGGGGAGAAGCTGGGGAACTGAGGGCTGGGGCATGTCTTCTAGAAGTGACCCTAAAGCCATTTCTGCTCCCAGTCTTTCCAGGACGTTTGCTTTTGTTTTTTTAAGCAGCCTGGTCTTCCGACGCATACTCTTTTCTGAGACATCCCATTGAATTTTCTCTGTTCGCTATGCCTCACTATTGTTAGAAACTATAACAGTAAATCCCTGTTTCCAGAAAGAAAGTACCGGGTCACATGATCAAGTACAAGGGTTTGGACTTCCCACCTCGGGAGTTTGCCCGGCCTATCTTGAACTTTGAGTCTGCACGGTCTCCACCTAGAGTGCAGCGAGGAAAGCTCCTGGTTCCTCCTCCGCCTGGTACATTCCTCAGTCGTTAGGCGAGCCCGGCAGTGTAGGCCAAAGCTGTTGCCTGCATTTCGGGACTCTTCTCCCTTTGCAAGTACCTGAAGCTGCTGGCAGCTGTGTATTTGAGCATACTTTTCCTCAAAGTGTGTGTATCCCTTGGGGAGCTATGCTTAAGCCCATCTGTTTCCAAAACAGTTTGAATTCTAAATATCTGGGGAATTCCTCCAGTTAATAAATGAAGGAAGTTTAAACCTGCTTATGGTTTTGAATTTGGCATTCTCATTAGGGAAAGTTGAAAAATGCTGGGTAGCTTGATCTCTGGCTGTGAAGTCACTGAACTGGACAGCGGTTAAAGAACTGGGTGTGGCTGCAGTCTACAGATCTGGCTGGCTGAGTTTTTTAGAGGTTTCAGAAAATCTGACATTGCAAATAGGTGTGCACATTCGCGATCACACAGTATTTCATGGGTCGTAAGTATATGAGAGAAGGAAGGTTCTAGAGAGTGGAGATTTTTGATGCCTAGAGTTACAGTCGTGTTGGTGAGCACCTGCCTTGCACGTCTTAGTCTAAACTGCGTGTGTGTTGGGTACGTAAAGCCTTATGCTGGTGTCCATCCCCTGCCCAAGCTCGCTGGCACTCAGGAGGTGTGTACACACCAGACTGGGGCTGCGGGGCAGGGGGCAGGAGTTCAGTCCATGGGCTGCAGATTGTATCTTCAGCTGCAGAAAGCCAGTGTCGATGTGAGTGAGGTAATACAAAACGAGTGTGAGCCTTTCGGTGATGCTCTTGGAAATATGAGCGTGGACTACACTAGCCTTTGGCCTTTTCTTTCAACTCTTTCAAAAACTTTTTTTTTTATTTAGATTTTATTTATTTATGTATCAGAGAAAGAGGGCGAGAGAGCAAGCACAGGCAGACAGAATGGCAGGCAGAGGCAGAGGGAGAAGCAGGCTCCCCGCAGAGCAAGGAGCCCGACGCAGGACTCGATCCCAGGACGCTGGGATCATGACCTGAGCCGAAGGCAGCTTTTCAAAAACTTTTTAAAATTCCACTGCTGTTTAGCAATACCAGTTAGAGACAGAAGTAACTTCAGTGAGAATAGAAAAGTCTGCATTGAAAAGGTGAGCAGTGACTAGCATTGTCTTGGTCTTTGGGTAAATCCCAGACTATCCTCTTGGTTTTTAAGGATGTGGATTGTCTTGCATCTTTAGGCCCAGTTCACTGATAATATCTTTTAGTGGCTAAACAGAAATAGCATCACTCTGCTGAGGGCTTTGCACACAGACCAGATGGCAGCTGGTAGAGCTGTGATGGGCTTGTTTCAAGGGGTTTCTGGGTGAATTGGCCGCGGTGAGGAGCAGCTCCTTCCCTGTGCCCTTCAGGAAGTTCCTGGGTGGAGTTTTGGTCCACAGGGGGAGCCCTTTCTCTGAGTCATGCACCTGCGCTATCCCCTTGGCCTCTATGAGGAGTTTTCTGTGGCACTTCCGCTCACACCATCACCTCCTTAATGGCTGGCAGAACCTTGGCACCGAGGCCCAGCTTGAACATTAACCGCCCTGGTTTTCTTGTCTTAATAACGCTAGTGCCAGTGGGAGGGTGGGAGGTTCAAGGAAAGAACTGTTTTTGCTGGTTTTTAACGATCAGTGACTGTTTCCAGTTCATAAAATGATACCATATTCCTACTTAAAAAAAAAAAAAAAAAAAAAAGGACTTGGTTCAAAAAGAGGCAATACTGAAATATTAAAAACTTCATTTTTAAAATGACAGATATTCTCAAGAGTTGTTAGAAGTCTTCCTCGTGGAAGCCACTGGTTTTCACCCTCATGCCATCTCCAAAATGGCCACATTCCTAGGAGGAATATTCTGATTCTCAAGGGAGAGATTACCTGAAAAAATGTCAAGTGTGGTCATGGCTCTTTGTACCCTGGGGACTCACTGTGTCCACCTTATGCCTCCCTGATCCTCCCTCTCTCTTTCTCTCTCTCTCTCTTTCGCCTTCGACAGCTCTGCATCCTGGGTAGCCTTGACCTCTTGTTCAGCAGCTGTAGCCTCAGGGTCTCAGTCCTACCCTCTGATCCCCTCAAGGATCTCTGGTCTCGTGAGTCAGTCGATAGCCTCGCTCCAGCCCTGTGGCTTCCAGTTCCTTAGAGAGACCCACCCTGACGCAGGGTGCACATCAGCCCGGCAGCCCTATGCCCTGGCTTGGACCACTTCTGCAGCGCTCTCCCGAGGGCGCTCTGACCCAGCCTCCCTCTCAGGCTCTGCACAGAGCTCTCCTGCTTGAAGGGAGCAGACTAGCCTTTGTCTTGGCTGGTGGCTGCAAGGAGGTGGCTGGAGCCACCCCCCTGGGTGGAAGAAATAGAAGCAGAGAAGGGAACGCTGAGGCAGCGCCAAGTGATTCAGGGCTCTTTGGTAAGAGACCTCGGGGAAGCGCCTGATGTGGGAAGTGAGTCTTCAAGCTGGTCCTCTGAGTCACTTTATAAATGTCCTCATTTATTCACAAGGGAATTTTTCTTTTTTCTTAGTACTTCCATATATTAACCTAAAATAAATACAGTAAGAGCAAATCCTGTATTGGAGTAGCTCACCTCGCTGAATTGTACAGTGAGCACTCCTGAGGCAGTGGCCAAGCTTTAGTGTTTCTCATTTCTAACTGTTTAATTGCCAGAAATTCTTTGCCATGCATATGGTAGAGGATGGTGAAATGAAATTGAACCTGTCCCCAGGGAGTGCTGGGACAGGCAACTACTGGGATTCCAGCAGGAGCACACCCCTCACAGCTCAGCACTGGCAACAACAGGGTTGGTTTGGGGCCCACACTGCCTGTTTATCAAGGATCAAGGGCCCGTGCTTCATGCTGTCAGGGACCCAGGCTGATGCGGAGGCCTCTGTCTGAATGGTTTTTGATCTCAGGGGAGAGGTAAGCGAGCTGGAGACCAAAGCACCAGCTCCTAAACTCTTCTGCTTAGAAATGGCATGTGTCACTTCTCACAGTGGTTTGTCGAAGCAGTGCTCTGGTCAGGCTTCATGGGGATGGGGCAGGAAAATAGGGCCCTCCTCCAAGGACAGACAGAGTGTATTGGAAAGAATAATACAGTCTTCAACAAAAGCTTCCACAGAAGCTTCCAGTCAGAATGGGACTCTTGTTCTAGTTGATTCTTGGGTTTTCTGGGTTTGTGTGAGAGACTCAGAAATAACAGATGGCATAATCCTTTCCGTTTATCATGTTTGGTTTTTCGCAAGCTGTTGGAAGGGAACCTGACTGATGGCATTGTGTCTTGTGAACAGCAGTGATTCTTTCTGCCTCTGTACGGAAGGGACTAGAAAGCCTGCAGTTGCTGTGAGAATGAACGTCATGCTCCCCCGTGCTGGGAGAGGCTACCCAGCTGTCCACTTAGACAGGCCAGAAGCCTGTTTCCTAAGGGTTATTTATTCTCAGAGTTGAGGCACTTAAACAGAGGGCATTTGGAGTCTCTGGTGTTCATTGGGTGTTCGTGAAGAAGGAAGTTATATATCTTGATTTTTATGCATAAGTTCTTTTAAGTTATTTGTTTTCCATCCCTTGTTACTTTACTCCATTAAAACACTCTACTTCCTTATTGATCCTGAAAAAACTCAAAAAGCTCACTTTAAGACTTACATTTTGCCTGGTGTCACAGAATTCATTATGAACTTGAGAAACACCTTTAGTTTAAAATGATATACAACAGTGGCATTAAAAGGCAACCCTTGAAGTGCAAGCTCTAATTCCACTGAAACAAACCAAAGACATGTGGACCGCACAGTACGTGGAGGCCCCAGGCAGATGGCCCCGGCTTACAGCATGTAAGAGATCAGACATAAGCATCTGCCTCGGAGGTGGATTCTTCGGTCCCTCCTGTTTGACAGAGTTGAAGACCCGTAAAGAAAGACGTGCTTTCTAAAGATTTTTAGATGGTGAAGTTTGTACAAGGAATAAAATTAAGAAATAAGGTATATGGGCTTCAGAACTCTTAAAGAAGGAGTCATGTAGAGAACAGGACCAGACAAGTACACCTGCTCCCTCTGGCTGCTGTTGTCTCAAGGAGGAAGTATCAAAATGGCACCTTTAGAAATGGGTGCTTAGCAAGCAGATGGATTAGACACAGGAGGAGTGAGAGTGGGCATCACGAAGGAGTTGTGAGGAGCAGGGAATTAAAGGACACACTTGACAGTGCGCACAAGCTCACTGGGTGCTCCAAGCCTAGGAAAGAAAAGGCTGGTTCACTTGCTTTCGGAGGTGGGCCCTTGCTGCCCTGGAGGGGCCGTCAGGCACCAGACACTGCTAAGAGGGTCAGCCGGAGAGGAAGGCATCTGGTAGGGGGAGCCAGGCTGGGGTGAGGGGGTAACCAGAATGCCTGCGCGTTCCCTAGTTCTGCTTGGGAAGGTCCTTGAGGTTTCCCGGCACTTGGAGTGGCCAAGGCCACCCGAGCTTGTACGGTGTGGACAGCCCAGCTCTGGAGGTGGGGAATGTGAGAGAATTAAAGGTCCTGTGGCCACACTTGCAGTTGTCTGCGGTAGTGTAAGACCCTCGGGGAGGAAAAGACAGGAGCGGGTGACCTCCTGCTCTTCATCTCCCGAGAGCCCCATTCTGCCATTTGCAGGAGAGAGATGCCTGAAAACAATAGCTGACTTGTGTGTGTGATCTGCAGAGGCAGGGTCAAGGGCATTGTCCTGAGTGTGTTCACTCCGGCAAGTTGGGATCTACATCCTGTCAGCTTGCCATCTTGGGACACACAAACTAGCGTGGACCTTAAACAGAAATTCAGAAAAACGAATAAAAATATACTTAATGTAGTAAATACTGTGAATGTCCATCCAGATTGTAGAACTTGGCTTACTCATTAGATCTTCGTAAAAAGCAGTGGCTTTCGCACTCTGTTTTATGTTGCACCTACAAATGTCAAGCCTGCTCTGTGCAGGAACCTCCAGAAAGGGGTTCTCACCATAAACACTGCTGGCATTGCCTCTCAGTGGCTGCTGGCCCGTGCCCCGCAGGCCAGTCAGCGGCATCCTTGGTTCACTAGCTGCCAGCAGCACACACACACACCCCCACCCCAAGTTGTGACAAGCCTGGAATATCTCCACACCTCATCACTTGTCCCCTGCAAGGGGGAGGGGGCAGAATTGTCCTGGTTGAGAGCCAGGGCAAGAGTTTCCCCAAGTGGAGTCAGACCAGAGATGGGGAGGGAACGAGGAAGGAATTGTGGCCGTGAGCGGGAAGATGTGAGCACACGGAGACCGGAACTCCAAGGCCAGCCAGGCCAGCGTAAGGATTAGTGCAGTGGGGCCTCTTCTTAAACATTGTCAAGAGGATCACATTTCCATGGGCCGCGTGTTTGGGGAAGTGGCCAGGGCAAATGAGAGTTCGCAAAACCTCCTTTGGTAGGTAATTTTTTTTGAAAGCCGTGCAAGGTGCTGAGCTTTTTGGACCAACCTGGTCCATCAGTTCTGAGAGCTGCCGGTGGGCTCTGCAGAGAAGGCCCCAGGCGCTTGAGCTCTTGGATGTTCTTCAAGGACCACTGGACAGCATGTGAGTGGGGAAGCAGCTTGGGTCCCTGCAGATTCACTGGCCCGGTGACCTCTGTGACGTCAGGAGCTGTGCTGAGGACAGGTGGTCTGGCTCTGTCCTCCTGAGCTGGGCAAGCCCCCCCCACACACACACCACCACCACCCCCCGAACCCCCCCGCCTTGCCTCTTCTCCTTGGCCCCCTCCCCAGCTCCAAGTCACTGCCAGGGCCAGCGACCTCCCCGACTATGAGGCTTCCCCTGCCCCCCGCCCTGACCCGGTCTCAGACATCACTGTGCAGAGAACCTCTGGGGGGCTTGTTAAAAACACACTTGCTGGCAACACCTCCAGAAAGTTTGATGCAGCATGTGGGGACCAGGGACTGAATGTTTTTAAAAACAGATGGCCTACATCTCCCTCTAGGAGATGGGGGGTGGTCCAGGGACCACACTTCAAGAATCAGCCTCCTGGAGGGTCTTTCCAGCCCTTGGAAGGCGAAAAGCACATAAATTCTACTCACCTAATCCTCTTGTGCTTCTAGAAGATCCTGGTTTGGAGACCATGCTGCCAAAGAAAGCACCAGTGACGTGGGCGCAAAATGCAGTCTGCTCGGAAGCGTGCTGGTCATTCGAGTCACGTGGGTCACTGTAGTACATTCATTATTTAGTCTTATGACCACATGATTGAGATGATAATTAATGTGTTAAATTATCATTAAGCCCTCTAATAATGATTGATAATAGCTAAGGTACGTGGAGCACAGTGAACAGGAGGCTCTGCTGATTCCTCTGCCTATGCTCTTGCCTTTATTTCTCCTGGCAGCCTTGGGAAGAAGAGATTGCTGCCCTTTTTTTGCAGAGGAGGAAACTGAGGCGGGCAGAGGGGCAATGCAGATAGCCTGCCCAAGGACGCACAGCTGTTCAGTGGTAGAGCTGAGGCTTGATCTGGAGTCTGTTTTCAAAGCTCTTAAAATCCCGCCATCCCAGCTCACACTATGTAGTGCCCTTTGCCCAGTGCGGTATCGCCAGTGCCCACTGCCCCCCCACAGACTGGGCCAGGGCAAGGTCCCAGGGAGGCGGCCAGAGCCCGGGGCCGTCCTTTCTGGAAGGGGGTCACTATGAAGTCAGTGGAAAGATGGCCCTTCCTTCTCATCACGATATCCCCAGGCTCTGGTCAGTCCTCCTGGAATGGGCGGCCTCTCTGTAAGGCTCTGTCCTGCTCCCCAGGCCTGCAGAGCTGTGTTCTTTCAGCTGTCCTACCTAAAATGTGATTCCATTTCAAAGAAAGACAGCAGATATTCCTTAGACGTACGATCCCTTTGGTAAAGGACTTTTTAAGCTTCCCGGACATGGCTTAGGATAGGGCTTCTCAACATCGCCATCAGAACTCCTAGGAAGCTCTTTCAAACACACAGAGCCCTGTCCAGCCAGCCCTCCTGCATGTTCCCTCACCAAAATTCTGATTCTTCAGGGCCACGGAGTTGTCTGTCTGTCTCTGTCTATACATAAAATACATACATATTAATACATGTACACATATACGTATTTGTGTATGTCTCCATATGTATATGATCACTCTGATTCTGATGTGTGCTCAGTGTTACTCTTCCCAGATGTGAGGCAGTGGAATAAACAGCATCATCCGCGGTGGAGTCTCACCAAAAATATTTAAGCTGATTCTAAACTAGCCTTTAAATTTACCCTCGTTTCTGTAAAGCAGGGCATAGAGAACACTTTAAAGGACATCAGGAGGAAATGTACAAATCCAGATTGTTGGGTGTTCTGCAAGGCAGCTGGCCTGGTATCTTCAAAAACGTGTCTCCGTGTCAAGGGAAAAAATGCAAACAGAGTTCAGGGTGAAACGATTGTTTTTCACTAAAGAAACAAGATACAAAACCAAATGCAATGCATGAGCCTTGACTGAGTCATGCTTTTAAGAAAAAACTACAGAAAATGGGGCAGGATAGGGACATTTGAGTGCGAACCAGGCTTTGGATAGAAGGAAGGTATTGTCAGGTTTTGTGGGTGTGTTAATTTTATTGTGGTCATGTAGGTAAATGGCTTTATTTTTAGGACGTGTATGCTACAGGATTTAGGGCTGAAGTGTCAAGACATCTGTGACTTGTTTTCACATGATTCAGGAGAAAACGTCTGAGTGTTACCATGAGGCTGGATACGAGCGTCGAAGCTGAATGTTCAGGGACTGTTCTTTTCAACTTGTATCTTTGCCCGTTTTCATAGTAAAGTAGAAAAAGATGGGCACCTGGGTGGCTCAGGTCATGATCCCAGGGTCCTGGGATCGAGCCCCGCACTGGGCTCTCTTCTTAGCAGGGAGCCTGCTTCCTCCTCTCTCTCTCTCTGCCTGCCTCTCTGCCTACTTGTGATCTCTCCCTCTCTGTCAAATAAATAAATAAAATCTTAAAAAAAAAAAAAAAAAAAACAAAGAAAGAAAGAAAGTAAAAGAGAACCAAGGTGAAGAAGCAGGCTTGTGTCCTTGAAAACTCTGGTACGGCTTCGTTCCCAGGCTTTGAGGCTCCAGTGCTGGCAGCACACTTGGCCTAGCTTGTGACACGCCAGAGTCAGGTCCTCAGAGCTCCTCTGCTCCTCGGCATCTGCTGCGGTCTCCCGGCCAGCTGGCCCCGGATGGTCGTGCTCCACCTACACCTCCTTCCCTGCTCGCTGACATCAGGAAGCTGCCAAAGATAGCCCCCTGTGATGGAAGCGACAAACCCAACTGAGCTCAGCCTACTACTACCTGCCCCCTTGTTTAAACAGGAGGGCTTGCAGGAAACTAGCCGTTTGTCAGTCGCCCCTTGCTCTGCATTCTGATGGGGGACCGTTGTGAGAATCCTAGCATCGTTTTCTGAAAGTCAGAGGACTGTCCAGATGACCCACAGCTGTCAGGGATATGACAGTAAAGTCAGCTGTGCTGGAGTGGAAGTGTATGTCGCGGCCTCTGCGTGGAACGTCAGGGAGGGCCTGGTCTTATCGAGTGAGTTGTGAAAAGGCAGGGAGTCGGAGGGACGGCGGCAGACGTGTGTTGAGCTCTGTGCTGGGATCCCCACGGTTCACAACATCTGTCATGAGGATCTGTGTCCCCTTTGATATGGATGTTGTGCCAGCAGGATTCTGTCCTTGCACATGTGACATGGCCAAACGGGGACACTCTACAGAGCATAGGCACCTGGTGAAGCCCATTGATGCATTTCTTGTCCTGTCGATCTGAGGACTTTTCTTGGATTCCCAGGAAAGCCGGTCAGTCAGCCTTGTGTAGTATGGCCATTCCACTTGTAGTAATTATTAGCAAACTATTAGGCTGGGAAGACCAAAGCATGTTATCTCCCTCTTCGAAACAGGTGAATAAAAGCCTCCTTCCAGCCACGGATGGATGTGAGAACTTGGTGCAGTAGAGGGGGGATCGCTTTAGCACAGACAGACAGAACTATGTTTTGTGAACTTAAGCACTTGGCTCCCTAAATAATTCTGCCCTAGATTTGGCGCGGACCATTTTGCTCAGCCTCAATGTGCCACCTTCCGTCCTCCTGAAGTTTCACATCCTTTGTCCTCATAAGTGGTGACCTGACTGCAGGCCTGACTCTGAGCCGAGCTTGCTGCCCGGGACAGTGGACACATGACGTGTTCATTAAGCTCCAGGTCACCTGAGAGGTTGTAGCAGAGCCCTGAGGCTCCATACGAGCGCAAAAACACAGAAGTTTTATGTTCATGTTGAAAATTGTCCATTAAACAGAAGAGGAGCAGGGATCGAGATCGGCTAGCACATCAGGGAACTGGTTTTCTAATCAATGAAAAGACTTTGTAGAAGCCTCATCTTCTCCTCACGGGCTGGTCTTCCACTGGCTGGTTCCAGGTGGGCGCAAGCCTGGTGGCCAGGCAGGTGGGCACGCCATGTGGGACCTCGCGGGAGTCATCACTGGCTTGTTAATTATTCTCATTCGGAATGATCGTCTCGGGCTCAACAGTCTCTTCCAAAGCTTTTTTGCACTAGTAACTCTTTTCCCAAAAGGCATTTCTAGTTGGTGGTATTTGGGGTTGGCTGGGGGTGAGATGAGAAGAGCGAGTAGGTTCTCCTTCCGGCCTAGTGCTAATTTCACAGTTGAGTTTGGCAGCGGGGTAGGCGCTAAGGAAGTAGGAAGTAAGACCAGGACCCACCCGTGAAGCTCACCTGGGAGGCTGGCGCAAGTGACGTCACTCGTCTCTAAATAGCACCTGCTCAATGTTTGTCTGCATGTGGTGGCCAGGTTTCTGTCACCTGCCCTCAGCTTCCGGCTGTCACACTGTTTTCTGACCCGTGTCCTCTTGTTCAGGGAAAGGCTTCTGAGGGAAAGGAGGTGATCGTTACAGACACCGAGGTCCTCTGACAGATTCGTTATAGTTTCTCGA
Source organism: Neogale vison (assembly GCF_020171115.1). Taxonomy (NCBI): domain Eukaryota; kingdom Metazoa; phylum Chordata; class Mammalia; order Carnivora; family Mustelidae; genus Neogale; species Neogale vison. The sequence continues at coordinate 212,632,572 of NC_058091.1, forward strand.
AGCAACACTGTGAAGCAGGATACCTAAGCCTTGTCATGGGGGTAGGTGAGGAAGCTGAGGCGTCCGCTTGGCCAGTGCGTGGTGGAGCTGGGCTTGGAACCCAGACCCGACAGGACCCAAAACTCTTAGAGTGGAACCCACTCCTCCCTTCACCAGTGCTCAGCAGAGCTGCACTACACACACACACACACACACACATGCATGCACACGCGCACACTGACAATTATGAAGGGCCTGTGTTCTTAGTGCTATGTTAGGTAATTTCCTAAAACAGCATCTTGGGTAACTATAATGATGTGAGGATTTTTGAATGTGCCATGTTTTATGAGATAAATAGTAATCTCTCACTGGCATGTCAAATAGAGTGGTGACGAAGCTTTGGCTCTGGGCTTCCTTATTTCCCCACTGGCCTTCCTCTTCAATAACTCCCTGCCCCACCTCACTGCCAGCATACCAGGGGGCTCTTTGTGGTTTTCATGAGGTTGACATGACCTCAGTTAACAGTATCTAATCATTCACGACACAGCTTTGTGTCCAGATGTCAGATGTGAACTGTGTGATTCTTCCTGACCTTGAAGAAGGGGGGACAGTAGATGGGACAGCCCAGGAGCACGGTACCCCTGTTTCAGGGCTCAGTCCCCTCTCAAGGAGGTTTGAGCTGTTAGAGCAAAGGCCCTCTGGTAATGAAGCCATTTGTCCCTGGGAAGAGAATGAGCCCTTGTGAGACCAGAAACAATGGGCATGTTGAGTTGCAGACCTAGGGTGAAGGGAGGCTCAAGCAGAGGCACAGGGGCTGAATTGGGATGGTTCAAGGAGTGCATTCTTCCTAGGCCATTTTCTGTTGTCAACAAGTCTACTCTGTGGTAATGATGATTCTTAGTCAGTGGTCATTAATGCCTCTGTTTTGAATGATTTCCCCAAGTGAGTAAGTCATGAACTCTTCAAGGCTTTCTTATTTTTTCTTCTATGAGTTTTAATTAGGGTAGTGTTTTTGTCCAGAAATCACCCTGTGAGAAATGAATAAAAATAAGTTTGGGGAACAGTGTGTTGTTATTTTTCATGGCAGTGTTTACTTTTATATTCTTATATACCTGTGAAGCAAACCCTCACTCTTAGGTCTCTGCTACTAATTTGATTCCCAGGCAATAAAAGTGGGTGTTGCTGCGCGCGCTCTCTCTCTCTCTCTAAGCAAAAGCTTTTGGTGCGCGTTTTTCAAAACTTACTTCATCTAGTACCAAGACGGCGGGCAGAGGGTCCCTGTGAGCTTTATAAAACCAGAGCCCGTCTGCTGCCAGGGTTCATTGCCTGCCAGCCCTCTCTAGATGTATCTGGATCTCCGCGGTGTTGACCTTTTCTAGTAAGAGATGCTGGAGCGGGAGCCGGGTCCCAAGAGTGCGGAGGCGGGAGCTCCAGGGCCAAAGGGTGCGCCTGGGGCGGGTGCAGGACCCCCCCCCCCGCCCCCACCCCGGCCGGCGGCAGATAAGGGAACCGCCACGCCACACACCGTGTGAGAGCTCGGGAAGGGAGAAGTCGGAACAAAGGCAGCCGGGACCTGCTCTGCGAAGGGCGGCCATCTGCTCCGACACCGGGACCCGCTCCCTCAGCGGGCTTCCCTGGGACAGGGAGTGGCGGCCGGGGCTGGGGAGGGCGGGGAGCAGCCCTAGCCGCCGCACACTTGGCCTTGGGGTCCGGGCGCTCCCGGCGGCCGCGCTGCGGGGCGGAGCCTGGCCGGCCGCTCACCGCCCTCCTCCCTTCCCTCCCGTAGGTGAGGCCGCGCTCCGAGCTCGGACATGGCAGCATGACGGCCCGGGACCGCGCTGCCAGAGGCCGGCCAGGAGGAGCCCCCGGCTGCGGGAGCGAGCGCCCGGAGCAGCGACTGCTTCCTGAGGCCGCCTGAGCCTCCTTCCCACCCGCCGGCTGTTACTGTTCACCCCGTGGAGTCCTGACTTCTCCGCCTGCAACACCAATATGTGTCATGTTATTGTCACCTGTCGCTCCATGCTCTGGACCCTCCTGAGTATCGTGGTGGCTTTCGCAGAGCTCATCGCCTTCATGAGCGCCGACTGGCTCATCGGCAAAGCCAAGAGTCGCAGCGGCGCCGAGCCGGACGAGCGGAGCGGAGGCCCGTCGGAGCCCTACCACCCGACCCTGGGCATCTACGCCCGCTGCATCCGCAACCCGGGCATGCAGCACGTGCAGCGGGAGACGCTGTGCGGGCCCTACGCCGAGAGCTTCGGCGAGATCGCCAGCGGCTTCTGGCAGGCCACCGCTATCTTCTTGGCCGTGGGCATCTTCATTCTCTGCACGGTGGCCTTGGTGTCCGTCTTCACCATGTGTGTGCAGAGCATCATGAAGAAAAGTATTTTCAACGTGTGCGGGCTGCTGCAAGGGATCGCAGGTAAGCCTGCGGGAGAGGGACCGGGGCCCTGCCCTGCGTGTGCGGCGCGCCCCCTACCCCTCGTTCCCTGCCGGTTGGGAAGAGCCGGCTCCTGTCCGGTCAGACTGGCTTTCTCCCTTTTCCCTGTTGCACTGTCGCCTGATCTTTCTCCCCCATGTTCTCGTCATTGCTTATTTCCTTGGGTTCGAAGTTAATGGGTTTTGTTAGAGTAACTACTCCTACTTTTTTTTTTTTTTTTTTTTTTGGCTTTTACCATTAAATTAAAAGCGTGCTTTCCCGTTAGTGCATCCCGTTGAGGAAATTCGGGTGAGAGCCCCCCCCCCCCCCCGCAGCAGGCACCCTCTGCTAAGAAGGAAGGCATGTGACTGTGGGGCCTTCAGTCTTGGGCAGTGGGTCCGGCTGGGTGCTCGGTCCCATCCCAACCACAGGATGATTTCAGCTTTGGGAGAGGAAGAAGCAGGCTGGGAAGGAATTATTAGTATCAGCTGTTCTGTGTTTAATAGTGTTCTGGTTTAAATTGTCTGTCTCCTGTAGTCTGACAGAATGTTCTGTGCATTCACATCAGAAAATACAAACTAACTGCTCCACTTTCAGGCAATTTCTCACTAATGAGCTCTTTAGAAATTGGTGGAAAGGAGAGTATGCACCCTTCACAATGATCCCGAGGGGAGGCAGGGAGTCGCAGGATAACTTCTGTGCGCCCCAGCGCTTTCATAGCCTTTCCCGGATGGGTTTGGAAGGTGGATCCTGAACCAGGAGGGCATCAGTCAGTCTGTATAGGCTCAAGGGATTTGTTCTGGATGGCAGAAGTATGCACACATAGATACAGATGCTGCAGTTTCAAGATATCCTCAAGAAACTAAAGGAGTAGACTCTCACTTTGATTTTTCAGGGGGAAAGAAATAGCTTTTTAAACAATTAGAACCAAGGTATTGTTAATCTCAACTCTACCAGGAGAACGGTAATCCACCCACAACCCTAACTGAAGGCCACAGGCGACTCCTCCCTCAGCAAATGCTAAAGGCTTATGCATGGGACTCTTTGACAGTGAAGATAAGCCCTGAGCCTGGTGTCCAGGGCTGTAAGAAAACAGACCCCAAGTGAATTCACTGTAGTCTGCCTAATAGCAAACTCTTGAGCTCAGCAGGGCTGGCTTCCAAATCAGCAGATCAAACAAGTTATTTTCCAAACAGCTGATAAGATAATGTTTTCTGTTCGTCCAATCTTCGGGGAGCCCCCATATATACGTGGTGGTTGGTGGATAAGGGCCTAGAGAAGAGAGAGAGAATGCCTGCTGCACAGTCCTGACCTGTGTGCATGCGGAATATCCTCTGGGGCCCCCGTCTCTCTGAGAGGAATTGCCAGATGATGAAGGACTTGGACAGTCCTAGGCATTCATAGAATTTCTGAAGTCAGGATTCTGATTTTCAGTTTTGCTTGAGATAAATATGCCACCTCTTTGGGCCTTGTCATTCCTCAAGTGAAAAATAGGGGGATTGGAAAATATAATCTTATCTTAGATTTTTTTTCTTTTACTTTAGATTTTTAATTCTGTGAAGCTCATTATCCCCTTTTTTATTCTGAAATCTTCTGAAATCTGAACTTTATCCCCTTCAGCTTGGCATTTTATTTCCCAGATAGGTTAAGTAAAATTCATCTTTTCCTTGTCAGAGAAATGCCCCTACTTTATTGCACTGAGACACCCAGTGCCTCAGAGGAATGTGTATATATGCTGTGTGCATAGCAAAACTTCTGCTGAGAAGTACTACCAAAGGCTTTTGAAAAGCCAGAAAAAACAGGTGGATGAAGAGAAGGCAGTGTGCACAGTTTATTAATCCCGTCAAAGAGCCTTGGTTGACAAGACAGAAGTGGATTTCTGTGTAATTTTTCTTTACTGTGTGTATGTCCTCATCCTTGGTGATTCATGCCTTTACGAGGAAATTTACTATCAAAGTTCTGGTATGCAGGCAAAACTCCTGGTTTGTCATCCCTAAGAATGCTTTTCATCTTGAGAAACTTGTGCCTTCTAACACTTGTAGCCCTCTATAGCCCGAATGGGGCATCTTGGGCTGTAACACCTAAAGCTGTCTTTTAGTCATTCAGAAGCAACTTACAGACACCCTGTCAGTCTTACTATTTACATGCAGGTTTTGAAGGGTCGTGGTTGGGGAGGGGGGGCACAAAGGGAGAGGGAAGGAGAGAATCTGAAGCAGGCTTCAGGCGCAGCATGTAGCCCATCATGGGGCTCAATCCCTTGACTGTGAGATCATGACCAGAGCTGAAATCAGGAGTCGGATGTTTAACCAACTGAGCCACCCAGGCGCCCCCACGCAGTTTTTAATAAGGTGTTAGTCTAATGAACTCAGTCTCGAAGAATGAAGATTAGTCCAGCAAATCTTTTGGTGCTCTTGTTTGCTATTTCACATAAATGACAAGTGTTCATTTGGCACAAAGATCAGTGCATGTCGTAGGAATTATTCATACACTCCAATGAATTATTCCTGACTTCCGTCCCTCCCTCTCTCTCTCTCTGTATCAGGTCTCTGGGAAGAAGGGTTGAAAAGAAGAAAATAGTAGCATACCTGAGGTGTTAGTCTGTTGGTCACCTGTCCATCCCAAGTCTAGATTTTCTAAGAGAACTTTCTCCCCACCCCTCTCAGTTATGTTCCCTGTGAATACATACAGCATCCCAGAAAGTCTGAGATTACTTAAAATTTCGAATTGGCAAGAGATAGAGATTCCTATGTAGTCAGACCACCTCTCTGGAGCCCACTCATCCGAGGATAAGAATGGAAGTACAGGAAGAAGTAGTTTCTCGGCCCAGCCTAGCAGCGTCCCCCTCGAGCAGAAATCGTGGGTGAGACTGACTACGCAGTGACTCCCTCATGGTTCGGAGTGGGGGGTGCATCTGTAAGGGATGCTTGGTGGGCTCTTTCTCTCCGAATGGAGACCTATGCTGGGTAGTTCAGACCAACATAAATGGCTGCCATGGTCCTTGAATCTATGGCTGAGAAAGTTGCCCCACCAGTGTCTGAAACAGCTGACTTGCTTTCTCTCCTGTCGGCCAATATGTAATAGCATCTGGGCGGCCCCAGCCTCAGCCAAGGACTCGGTGCAGCTGCGAGCATCAGTCTTCCCTCCCCTACCCCCCAGTTCTCAGCCCTGGATCTCTCGGAACAAATGGTGAGAAAGGAACTGTTGCCAGTGCAACAAGAGCATTCTTTGGAAATACACTCAGACTGTGTTTGCTCTTAAAGCTTTCATTTTGGCAAAAGTAACATTTTTGTAAAATATAACTGGGTGAAAAATTACAAGATACTGTAAGCACATTCCTTAGTACAACTTTTTTTTTTTTTAAGATTTTAAAAATTTATTTATTTGACAGCCATCACAGAAAGAGGGGAGTAAGCAGGCTCCCCACTGAGTAGAGAGCCTGATGCAGGGCTCGATCCCAGGACCCTGGGATCATGACCTGAGCCGAAGGCAGAGGCTTAACCCACTGAGCCACCCAGACACCCCGATTAGTACAACTAACTTTACAGAGTAAATGGGCCTTGGGTTTGCCTACAGAAAGTGTAACATAAATTATCCAAATCTGGGTATTTTGATTTTAGAACTGGATATGAAAGAATTTTTTTTTTTAAAGATTTTATTTATTTATTTGACAGAGAGAAATCACAAGTAGACGGAGAGGCAGGCAGGGAGAAAGAGAGGGAAGCAGGCTCCCTGCTGAGCAGAGAGCCCGATGCAGGGCTCGATCCCAGGACCCTGAGATCATGACCTGAGCCGAAGGCAGCGGCTTAACCCACTGAGCCACCCAGGCGCCCCTGAAAGAATTTGATACTTCAGTGGAACTCTCAGAATGTAGATTACTTAAAAATAATAATAAGATACAACTACTGACTGTTAAGTTAACCCAGATATGGGATTTGCCTTCAAGATCTAGACTGCTGGTAGGCACCCCTCTCATATTTTCTAAATACTTAGCACAGACGCCTTTGGAGTTCAGTACTTCTCTCTCTCGCCTGAGAGGTCAGGCTTCACCTGCCTCGGCATCAGCCCTGACCTCCCCTTCCGGTGGCTGTGAAGCAGCCGGTTTGACCTCACTTCTCTGAACCTCTTTTCTCACTTGTAAAATGGGCATGATGACGTATAATACAAACCTCAGGGTTGTTCTGTGGATTGAATAAGATCATATGTGAGAAGAAAGGTTTAAGCATAGTACTTGGCACATAGTAAATAGTAAGTGGCAGCTTTGTGGTTATTAAAGTTTATCTGCTTCCTTGGCAGGACTTAGTATTTTTTTTGTTTCCTAGAATTGCCTCATTTTAAGGAAGAGTGGTTTCTCTTCTAGTCTTTGGAACTGAGCTTGTTCTGCTGGGTATCAAGCATCACTATGTTGTATAGGGCCATTCCTGGCCCCTTCATAGCCTGCTTGTGTTGGGGCTGAGTGGCGTTGGGGGGACTGTGGGTGTCCCTGGGGCATTTTTTTCTAAAGCAGAAGATAGCAGTTGAGTTGAAAGGAAAACCAAGAACTTCCTCTCACTGCTCTTCCGCCTGACACACACAGTCTCTCGTTTCTTTCCTTACTGGAGGCAGCTCCTTGCCATTGAGCCTTGACTGCAGGTGGCTTTGCAGGCTCCCTCCATAGACTAAATCACAGGCTGATTGGTCTTCATGAGGTGAAGACTTGTCCAGAACTTGGCAGAGCCAGAAACACGCATCAGTCCGGAGCCCTCTGGGATTCATTACAAAAGCTGGGTAACCGGCCAGCAGGGTCGTCGCTGCCAGCTGTCTTCCTTAGGTTGTGACCTGGATGTAATCCATAATGAAACCATAGAACGCAAAGATCCAGGTTTTCCATGACAGCATCAGGCAGTTTGTTTTTAGAAATGCATGTAGGGCTCTCTTAGAAGCCCATGGAATCCCCAGTGACTCAGGTTTGGGACAGAAGCCATTAAAATGAGCTCAGGATTTGGCTGACTTGTTTTGGCTTGGACTGTTCCACTGGGGTTGCTATGAGGGTTGGACTAGCACATGAGCTGCTGGGCCTGGCTGCTGCTGTCTGTTCAGTCTTCATCCTATGCTTGTTTGCTTCTTTATGTCTGCCTGGCTCTCACGCTCTCTGCTCCCCGTAGCCCTGTCTCTATCCATTTCAATCCAGCAGGATTGCCTCAGCAAGCTGCTCCACCAGTCTGACCAGATAGATCACTGTGGGGCTGAGCTCTGCCTTTGCTGGTCTGGGAGAGAGGGTGTGCTCATGGGACTCCCTCTCTGTTGTCATGGCTCCACCTGCTGTGTGCGGGCTCAGCTTTCTGGGAAGTGAGCAATGATGGAGGATGAAGGAGAAGAATATGCAAAAAAGGGCAAGGAATAAAAGCAGCATCTGAGAGACGAGACAGCTGGAGGGTTTTGCCTTTGCTGCTTGTAGAATTGCTTTGTCAGAAATCAGAACGTATGTGGGAGTATGGATAGGCTGATGAAAGGTGCCATGGTCACTGTCTAGGACTGGGTATTGCCGTTGCTGTTTTTCATAGGCTGAACAATAACCTTAGCATCAAGCCGGTCTCAGCATGTATTTTGTATTAAGGACTCAACCTGGTCTCAGCATGTATTTTGACTTATCCTTTGCTCTACCCATTCATCTCTGGGCCAGAAAGATCAGCCACTGCAGAAGAGAAAAATAAGAACAGGGGCTTGCAAAGCACAGGGAGAGAGGAAGAGATTCCTAACTCTTGCAGTGACCTTGTCCTATAGTTTTACACCTGAAAAACTTACCTGGCTTTGTCCAAGAAGGTAGTGTGACCCTGATTGCCCAACTTCAAAATCCCCTCAGAGAAAAAGCAAGAGGAAAATAGAGGAAGCATCCTGTGCTTTTCCTTCTTAGAACAAAGCACTGGAAGCTTCTGGCTGTCAAAGGGAGGCTCTTCATTTCTGGCTCTCCAGACAGAGAATGGCTCCCCGCAGAGGTCAGGTCTGACAGTTCTGTGTCTGAATCTATTTAAGTATACCAGCAGGGGCATCTGGGTGGCTCAGTAGGTTAAAGCCTCTGCCTTCGGCTCGGGTCATGATCCCAGGGTCCTGGGATCGAGCCCCACATCAGGCTCTCTGCTCAGCGGGGATTCTGCTTCCTTTCCTCTCTCTGCCTGCCTCTCTGCCTGCTTGTGATCTCTGTCCGTCAAATAAATAAAATCTTAAAAAAAAAAAAAAAGAATACCAGCAATTATGACACATTTACTAATTCATCAGTCCCTAGTATCCCTAGTTTTTACCCTTCAGTAAAAACTGAAGAAATGTTGTACAGTAGGCCAGAATTAAATTCCAGTTCAAGGAGCTTTTATGGGATGCCTACTAATTGCAAAGACCTGTAGACTCAGGTCTCCAGTCTCTTTTGAGTTTCTGCTTCCCAGCCATATTAGAGAGCCCTTGTTTCATAAACTGTACCCTAGAGAGGCAAAAATACGTATCTAAATGACTATATATAAAGGGAACAGAGAACTCAACCATATCATTAGATCAAAAACTACTCCCTAAAAGCAAGTGCAGGCATTGATTTGAGTAAATCCAGGGAGCAGGATCTGTTTTTAAAGAATCAATTGGAAGGTCCAGAAGAAAATTGCAAATTTTCTTAAAATTCAGAAACAGCCATTGATATGCAAATAAAATGTGGAAAGCGGTTTGCCATGGTAACCACTTAATTACAGACGTAAATTATCATGGAGCCATGGATGATGTAGGTTCAGATTCCATGAACAAATAATCACTTAAGTATGGCTCTGAATATTTCCATGAGCAGTTCAGGCAGGCACTCTGCTTTAAGAGCTTAATGCATGGGTCGTATTCTAAGCTATGATGCCACTTGGAAAGTAATCTACATCCAGGAATGAAGAACTGCGCTCCAGCACAGCCAGCTAGAGCTAGCTACCAGTTCCATTACTGTATATGGGCTTTCCAGTAGCTTTATTAAATATCCAGGACTCACTCTCTTTTTTATCTTTTATTTTTTTAAAAATATTTTATTTATTTGAGAGAGAGAGGGCGAGCGTACAAGCAGGGTGAGGGGCAGAAGAAGAGGGAGAAGCAGTCTCCCCACTGAGCAGGGAACCTGATGCAGAGCTCGATCCCAGGACCCCGGGATCATAACCTGAGCTGAAATCAAGAGTTGGACACTTAACTGACTGAGCCACCCAGGCCCCCCCATGAATGACTTTCTTTTTTAAAAGATAACCCCCAATACCAATGAAATCTAAACTAAACTTTGAGAAGGCAAAGCCAGTATTAAGAATTTCAAACCAAAATGCACAAGTTGCTGTGTATTGAAAGTTTTGAGGCCAACCTCAAACCTCAGGGTCTTGTGTTGAAAAGACACCTGCTTTAGTGGAAGAGTTATTTAAGATTATCTTAAGATTATCTGGACCTTAAGACTAAGACTTCAGCAGGCAAGAAGTTTGCTTACTGTCCTAAAAATTTCATAGCTCAAAAACTAGATTTTTTTTTTCAAATGTCTTTTACTCTGCTACACACTGCATTTTATTTATCTTGGAAGTTTATTTTGAATGATCAGTGTAATTTGGTTATAGTCAAACAGAAGCTCTATCTTAATTTTGCATGTTAGATGAATAATTTATCAAGAAAAGATTTCCTAAATCCTTCCCAGTTACATGTAGTTTAAAAAACAGCTTCTCAAAAAAAAAAAAAAAAGAAGAAGAAGAAGAAAAGAAAAAAGAAAAAGTCTTCTCACTTGGAATGAGAAGGAAACTGTACCACCAATTCACAGGAAGGGATACTCTGGCTAAATTATTTTATGGGATGCATTTTAACTGTTAGAGAGTTAAGGCTTTAGATACTGTCAGTGAAATAATTTGCATATAAACATAAATCATTGCTGAGAAAGACTTCAGGAGGCTTCAACAAGGGAGAAACTGCATCTTTCTTAAAGATTGTTTCTCTGTATATTTTAAGGGCATCAGACAGTTCGTAATTGATGGTCATTAATTCTGAGTAATTCTATCAGAAACTTCCTCTTGGGGCCTTAGTTGTAAAGTCTTTTTATGACAATTGTGCTCTGATTGTCTTCCAAAGAATTCTTTTTATGTTGTTCTATCATCCGCTGTCCACCCCCGACCCTGGAAAAGTATTTTTCTTGCCAATTATAATTCCCTGGGAGTGTTTTTAGTAGGAAATCAGTACCATACAAGATTCTTCTGGGGAGATGATAGGAGCATTAATACAAACATTAAAAAAAAAAAATTTGACACCTGATCCTTCACTTTTTTTCTCCTTCCCATCAGAAAATCTTGTTGGTTAAAAACCTCTGTTATTAATCATGTATGAAGATGACATGTAGAAATAATCTGCCTAACAAAGACATGTGGTACCATCCGAAGATACTTCTGATTACCAGCGAACCTCGGCCCTCCAGTTCCTGGTCTGCCTATCAGAGCAGAGTTACTCGATGTCAAAGTTGCGCCCACTCTGGCTTGTCCACCAACTCTTGAGATTTTGAAATGAGGTTCAGCGAAAGCAAGTTTAGATTCTGGATTCCAAAGAGACAGAGAATTCCAAAGAGCCTTCTTACTCTTCAGCGCTATTACTTGTTTCTTAGAAAGGTGTCCCCAGCCTGGCACAGGCCACCTCTGCCCTCTTCTCCCCTCTCCTCAGAGGGGCCTCTTGCCCAGCATTTACTGCCTTTGAATGAATCCTGGTCCATCCATTCTGCTGAGGTCTCCAGCGGTCCACAGCAAAAAGAAGAAAAGACAGGGACAATGTGAGATTTCTTTTTTTTTTTTTTTTTAAAGATTTTTATTTATTTATTTGAGAGAGAGAGACAGTGAGAGAGAGCACGAGCGAGGAGAAGGTCAGAGAGCGAAGCAGACTCCCCATGGAGCTGGGAGCCTGATGCGGGACTCGATCCCGGGACTCCAGGATCACGCCCTGAGCCGAAGGCAGTCGTCCAACCAACTGAGCCACTCAGGCGCCCCGACAATGTGAGATTTCATAGAGCTGAATGCATTCCATTTAAAGAACTGTCTTTGATTCTGATTACATCCTTCACCATTTTTGTGTTAAAATATCCTTTAAAATATCCTTTTATGAAATGATGAGGAAAGGAGAAGATGGTTTTCAGTGTCCTTATATCAGCAAAATAAAAAATATTGGCCTTCTAGTAATTTTTCTGGTGATTGTACTAGTGTGCAAAGTCCAGAAGCGTGGGAATCACTCTTCTAGAATGTAAGCAAGGGTGCAGATTGTGTCTTTTTCACATTTCTATCTCCGCTGTTCAGAATGACCTACATACATAAGTCCTCAGTCAATGTATATTATTGATCAAAACGCGATCTGTGTTATGATGATCTCTACAAGCCCAGCCATAAATTTCTAGGTGTCTGGAAAAGAGTAAAGTGTTCTCCAGTGCTGCTAAGCCTCAATCGTGACATGACCTCTGCCCTCCCAGACACGGCATAAATAGATTAATGGAGCTATTACCCACAGAACTAACTGGCAGCCACGAAAACCAAATTCTTTTTGGCTTTTACATAAATTTTCATTGATAAATTGAAAATCCTTAATGGGCAAAGTGATGTCAAAGGTATAGATTAGCCAAAGATGGCAGTTCTTGGGCAGAAATCCTTGATTCATGTTATAACTAATACTTTGTTGTATTACTTCTGAAATATTCCTGACTCTGAATGGTGAACCTGATGTTTTGGTACTGAGGACAGTGGCCTGCCTGGCATCTGAGAAGTCAAGCAGGCTGGAATACCATCGCCAGATGGCATTGCAGCTTGGGAGATGTCAGCCCAGGACTCTCCTTGGGTGGAGGGACGGGCCTTGAGAGCCACCATCTTGGTGTCTGCAGTTGTCATAAGCAAAGTGTCACTCCAGCCCAATGGCACAGACTCAGGGCGATATCCCTGATGTGCGATGTGAGACAGGCACATCTCTCCCAAACACCTGAGGGACTTACGGCCGTGCTGCATAGTTAATGGCAGAAGGATGCAGGAGGAGGTGGCGGGGAGGGGGGTGGCAAGAAACGGAGATCATTGGTGTGTTCTGTGAATTAAGAAAAGCCACTTGAAGGGAGTGAGATGGTAGCACAGTGGCCTGAGCTGCTGGTGGAGGATGTAATTTGGGGGCTGTCTGGGAATGCTTTTGGTAAGAACACAGGGTATGTTTGCTTGTGGATGTGCAATTTTAGACAGTTCCCATTCACACAGAATCTGAACAAAGGCAAAAATGTATGTGGATTATATGGCTTACATTTTTTCCCTCTAGTACAGTAGGTTTCAGGCTTGCTTGCAGTTTTCTGCTCCCAGATGGTCCGCATCCTGCAGAAGAGGACATCCTAGCAAACCTGAAATTGTTCTGACCTGTTCCCTAGGTTTTCTTTTTAGAAATTTCTTTAGCCAGGGGCAGCCATTCCACAGTGGCATATGTAGTGAAGTGAGGAGGCCGGTGACATTTGGACTGTAGTGAAAGAGGTGTGGATAGAACTTCTTTACTCGTTGTTGTCTTGCTGTGGCATTAGCAAACCAGCCTGAGTGAACAATAGGTGACCTTTTATTTTGGTGCAGCCTTTCCCTCCCTTTGTCCCCTCACAGCACTGGACCGCACAGATGCCTTTGCCTTAAAAGCTGGTGTCCGGTTCGCAGTGAAGCAGCAGCAACTGAGCACAATGGCTCGGGAGTGGCTTCGGGAGCCCTCCCGCCCGGCTCAGATCAGTGTGGGGCCTCACTGGATCCCTGCGGGCGTCAGCTTCCTCATCCATCAGGTGGTCAGAGGAATAGTACCAACCTCCAAAGCTTGTGAAAAGGACTGAACCAACTAAATTTAAAGGGCTTCCCCAGTGCCTGGCACATTGTAGTGCTCAGGAAGCATCAGGGGTTGCCACTGTTAGTTTAAGTTACTCTGACCATTAAAAGGTTCTAATCATCTGTATAACCTTCCAGGTTTAAGGTATTAGTTGTGAATGGAACTTGGGAGAAGGCATTTATAGCTTTAGCTCCATGTCGTCTTTACTTAGAATCTAGCATTTTTGTCATAGAAGACCTTTCCAAAAGGTTCTTGTGAAGATGTAAAGGCTAGAAAGAAGATAGGAATCAAAATTGACGTGTGAAGTCAGCCCACAACACAACCCGTGTAGAGGACTGTGGTGTAGACCCTGAGTGTGGATTTGGGATAAGGATGGAGGCATAGAAGCCAGGGAGTAGGAAACATACTTCTCACAACCATTAACAAGTTCCCCGTTGAATGGGAGTCCCTCTGAGCTCAAACAGTTGCTGATCCTTTATGGGACAAATGGATTTTATGTCACAGTTAAGATTTCTGGTTTTTACTCTCACTATTCTAATCAAGTTTTTCAGATAGTTGTACTTGCTCCTTAGAATTTCACAGGTAAAAATTTTAAATAAAAAGTACATTTCTTCTTTCTTAAAAGATTAGAGAGAACCTGGTTTAGCCTTGTGTTATGACTGAGAATGATTGCTACAGAATGCCTCACCAAGTCCCTGCACGTGAGGCGTATGTAGGTTCATAGCATGACGACTGGGGCGGGAACAGAGTGATGACCAGTTCCGTGGGTGGGACCTGGAGGCGGTCTGACAAGGTGTGCCTGGGGGTGCTGGGAAAGAGAAGTGGCTCCACCTAACAACAGTTGATGACCTACCAGCAGCTATTAAGGACTGCCAAAATGACTTCCAGCTGTCAGCATAAAAGAGGACTTGGGGAAAAACTGAAATTTAGATGAAGAGAGCTGTAGTGTACAGATAAATGTTAACTAGCATCCCTGCATTAGTTGTAAACCACTGTGTACATCACTCGCTCTGCCACATGGTGGGCTCCGCCCGAGAGCTATGTCTCTGCACATGGTATTCCCCTCCCCAAATGCAGACCGCACGCACCAGGTGCTCATTGGCGCCCCTGCCTTCGGGGCTGCTGCTGGGAGGGGGCCTTCCCTGGGCCCGAGAGCATTTCTGCGTTCTCTGCCTCCAAGGCTGGCATGTTCCGTTGGTCTTTCCATTGTCCAGTCTCCTGCTGCTTCTGGACACCACCCTTCCCTCTTTTGCAAATACCATGGTCCCCCTCCTTCTTCATTTACCCTTGTACCTCTCTGTTTTCTGTCACCTGCCATTTTTCCTGAACTTCTGCACGTCTGCCCCTGCCCTGCTGCCCTCCCAACTGGCGGCCTGGGAAGGCCCCACAGGAACAAAGCTTCTTCCTCCAACCAGTTTAATAACTTGGCATGTGTGTTACCTTGATTTCCTTTAAAGCGTAACAGCTACATCACAGTGCCCTGTCCTTCCATTCACCCAACAAATATTACTAAGCACCTATTACATGTCCTAGATTGTTTTAAGCAACTGGGATACATAAAGAATAACTGACAAAGTTCTTCCTCCTTATGGAGTTTACACTGAAGATGGTGGAGACAGACTGTGAACTAAATAAGTTATTATATCAAAAGGTGGTGGGGACTATGGAATAAAGAAAAGGTGTAGCCAGGGTAAGAGAGGTGAGGTATGCTGGGATGGTAAGAGGACAAGTTATAAGAGTAAATAGGATAGTCAGGGTAGGATTCAGGGAGAACCGATTTAAAGACTTGATGGAGATAAAGGAGTCAACCATATGGGAATCAGGAGGAGCTTTGCAGGCCCAGGAAACAGTTAGAATGAAGGCCTTGCTGGTGAGAGTAATGTGGGCTCTGAGGGAAAGAGAGGAGTCAAAAATTACTCTAAGGTTTTTGTCCTGAAAGGGTATAAGAGTATATAACTCCCACTTGCTGACATGAAGTGCTCAGGGCAAAGACAAGACTGAAGTGGGTAGCGGCAAGCAGGAGTTAGGTTTGGATGTAATTTTCAAGTACCTCGTTAGACATCCAAGTGGAGTTTAAGCAGGCAACTGGATAGCGGATCTGGGTATCAGAGTGCAGGCGATGTCAGCCTGGAGTGTTTAAAGCTGTGGGACCAAGTGTGATCAGTAAGAATACAGAGAAGAGGACAAGGATTGAGCCCTGGGCACTCCAGTGCTAAGATACCAGAAAGTTAATGACAGCAAAGGATACTGAGAAGGAAAAGCCAACACAGCATCCCCCCTAGAACACTGGTGGATGCTCTGACATGCTTGCAAGGAGGACTGTCCTGTCTTCGTTTTCTTCTAAGCCTATACTTAGTATTCTTTTCTTTTGAACTTGCTGATTGAACGTACCACTCCCAGTGAGCCTGGAGTGCTCTTTGAGCTGTGTCCTAGAATGGGACTGGGATACTAGAAGCCAGTCCCTCTCTCATCTGATTTGCTTTACTTCCTGTTGGAGAGATGGCTTCCTGGAGCAAGGGAACGAGGTGGAGGGGGGGGGCGTGGTGGCTGGGGCAGCCTCCTGGCATTGTGCTTTAGTGAACTGAGCCGGCTCAACAAAAACTGGAGTGCAGGCTAAGCTAGGTCCACATCCCAGATCTGTGAGTCACAGGGTAGACCTGAAGGGAATCAGCAAGGGGTTCTGCTGGGTTCCTAAATGAGTCAGTGGCTATTTCAAAGAAATGAATTGAACTCTTGACCTCTGTTATCCAAAGTTAACTGTGACACACCCATCAGGTGTATGGTAAGTGCTAAGACAAAACTGCCATGTAGACTAAGGGAAATCAAGTTTTCTGCCCTCAAGGGGCTCAGAGTCCTACTAGGGTACTGCTCCATCTCAGAGCGGAGTATAATGACTGGCACTTAGGTAACTCAGTAAACAGTTGTTGAGTAAGTCTACAAAAGTAACAGTGTGATGAAGAACTGAAGAGAGACAGGGTAGTGGAAGCACACAGAAGACCATTCTGGCAGGAAGTGGTGACAAGTGTTTCTCATGGAGGGGACACCTGACTTGAGGGGGGAAAATTCCAGGTAGATGAATTCCCCAGGGGTCAGCATGAATAAGAACCCCGTGTTCAGGGAATGGGGATTGTGTGACCAGAATCCTTGAGTGTTACTAGCCTTTGTGTGTTTAAAGCCTGTGAAACCCCACATGAAGCCACTCCTGCACCCCCGCTGTGGCCACTTACTGCTGTGCTTGGCACCCAGGGAAGGCAAACAGTATACAGTCAGGGGACTCACCTCATGGAATTACCGAATTGAATTACTGGAATAAAACCCAAATTTATCAGAAACTATTAAGCCTGCTGTCAGCTGTCTGCTGTGCACTCACTCTCCAAAGAGATGAGGATATCTGATAGCTTTAGAGTGAGCTTCTCGATTATAATCTAGTGAAGGCTGAGTGTTGGGTCCCTCAATGGAAGCTTCTCCACAGGATGATAGTAGCAGTATCAGCTGGCCTTGTTTTATTTGTGTCTTTAGAAGAGTGCTTTGCAAACTGAGGTCTAGTTAGTCTTTGCTATTTGGTCTGAAAGCCTGTCTGAAGAGGAAATAAGATTTTTTTTTAAAAAAAGATTTTATTTATTTTATTTGAGAGAGAGAGATCATGAGCAGGGAGGAGGAGACTCCCTGCTGAGCAAGGAGCCAGATGTGGGGCCCAGGACACTAGGATGATGACCTGAATCCAAGGCGGATGCTCAACTGACTGAGCCATCCAGGTGTCCCAGGAAATAGGAATTTGATGTCCAAAGACCACTTATTATTCTTTGGGACAGGAACCAGACTTTAGTTCTCACATTTTCAGGCCAGGAAAAACGGCCTCCTTCTGTACTCCTGGTGGGTGACCCACAAAAGACAAGAAACTGTGCGTCCATTCCCTTGGCCAGCCGGAGGTGAAAGAGTGATGATTGCGTGGTTGATCTGGAGGGAAGGAGGTGATGCTCTAACAGCCAGGAAAACACTGTGAAACGGCCATGGAGCCTTTCCTCATTTCCTTCACAGACTGAAGAGCTGTGGTTCAGACTTGACTCCCCCCATGCCTGGCATCTCATGAGGCTTGAGATGGTCATCTTCAGACCAAGTAAAATACTATGTGTTGTATTCAGAAACTCATAGTCTTTATAAAATTGGGTGCTTGGCAGGATCACGGAGAGGTTTATCTTCCTACCTAAGGGATTTGCTTAAAACTTAGATTTGATGACATTACTTCATTCCAGAGCAGTAGCAAGAAAATAACCTAAGATGTACAATTCTGTGGTCTAATTACAGGAGTCAATAAATGTGGACCACAAAGCAAGAGGACTAAGACTTTATCTTTCTTGGTACTTTTTTTTTTTTTGGAACCTTCTAAGTTTTAGACACTGGAAATGCTATAAGACATAGTTTCTGCCCTTTTGGAGCTCATGGAGTCTAATTATTTGAGTTAAATCCATACCACATGCTTAGGTTGTCCACAGAGGCTGAAGATTCCTGTACAGTAAGACTGAACTGCAGAGAATCTGGGGTTGAGTCTGAAAGCTCCACCCAGGCAGGGGAAAATGTTATTAAAACTGCACAGAGACACAGTGGGCATTGCATTGTGATAGCTGGTATCTAACTCACATGGCCAGCCTCATCGAGGTCAACAGGACTGTCTCTCCAGCCGGTGGTGGCATCTCAAGTAGTCCAAGTAACTATCAGTTCTTCATTTTTTTTCTTTCCCAGGTAAGGTGGTCATGCCCACGTGACTCCATGATGAGCAGAGGTTATCTTCTGGGGTGCCATCCCATCAAGTAGACCCATGGCAGAGGTTATTACAGCTCTGAGTCACTGTTTCTTTCGCTGGTGATGATTTTCTTTGGGCTGTGGCCAGTATCACTCTCCCTGCTTTCCTTCCTCCTAGCTGGGCCAACTGTTGCTTAATCAGGCACATGGGAAGAGATGCCCGTCAGAAAAGTCAAAGCTTACTGGCCGAGTCGCTTACTTTGTCAATGATGTCCCCCTCCCAAAACAATACTGCATTAGGGCAAGGTGGTGGAAAGACCCCAGAGACCATTCACTACAGGCTGGCCTAACTTTAGAAACTACTTTTAAATAAGTACATAGGAAGATCAGACCATTTTCTGGCTTGGCTTCTTTGTGAAATTTAATCCAGAGCACACTTCACCTTCCCTTTGGTCTCCAGCTGAGAGTCCCTAAGTATACTGCAGACTGAGAACCAGAGAAACCATGCTAAGTTTGTAGCAGACTTGGTATGTCTGACTATAATGCCTGTTGTTTGACATGCCTATTTAAGACTTCAGTTTTGTCTCATGAGTTGGTGTCATTAATCCTACTTGGAATTCAGGGCCTAAGTTTGCTTCTAAACACTGGGAATCAGAGCCCTGGAACAGGACAGTGTGACAGGCTAAACCAGCCAGCTAAGAGTCTCTACTTCTTTACCTTCTGACAAATTTCATTCTCACTGATTGGTATCTGTCAAGTTATTTTACTGGTTTTCACGGGGGACACTGTAGTTTGGAGATTTTATTTATGTTGGGTTTATATCATAAACCCATCATAAATGGGAGATTTATTATGGGTTTAACTATGTTCCAAGCCCTCCTCTGAGTACTAGCATTAGAGTGGTAAATGCATAATACAAAAATCCCTGCTCTCATGGAGTTTCAAGTCTAGGGTGGAGATGGATAACCAAAGATGTAAAACAGGAGGTTGAACTACAGGATCTGTCCATTTTTATAGGTCAAAAATGGTCAAATATTGCAAGTTTCATATGACTCAAATACATTCTGTTGGTCATAAATGCTAAGGAGAAATAAAGCAAGGAAAGGGGGAGGAAGTAGGTGATTGAATTTTAAGTAGAGTGGAATGGAATGCCCTACGACGTGGCATTTGAGTGTGGCCTAAAAGCTGTCTGGAGGGAAAGTACTGCAGGTGAGAGAAAGAGCAAAGGCCCGAGTGCGGCTGGTACTGTGTGCAAGGAAAAGTCCCCTAGCTAGCAGAAGGCAGGAGTGGAGAGCAAGGGGAGAACGGCAGAGGGGAGTTTGCGTAGCTAATAACGAGCGGATCATAGGGCTTTGAAGGGCATGAGACAAAGAAAAGATTGGATTTTACCCTGAGTTGGGGAAATTTAATGGTTTTTTTCTCTTCCCACTTTTACTAAGAAGCAAAAATACTCTGTTCAGGTAGTGTTTGACGACTAAGGAATGCTTATTAGGGCCCAGGAACTACCACTGCCCAGGCTGCTCGTAAGCTGCACTGGGCCCGAGAGCAGTGGAATCAGGACATTACCAGGTAAGGACTCCTGCAGTTGCTGGAGAGGAAAACCTGAATTGTTAAACTTACTGGAATTCCTTCAGTAGATAGCCTTTGTCTAAATACTAGAAAGATGAAAAATATTTTGAAATTATTTTTGCTCACCTGTAGGCCCACTGTTTTCTTTCTCTCACTGAGACGTAGGTCTTGCATTTTCATGGTATCAGTGGTGTTAATGACAACTGCTGAGTGCTGGGAGGAGAGGTGACCAGCTAGGGCAAGGTAGACAGGGACAGTTTCCTCCCTCTGACCCACTGACCCTCTGCAGATTTGGAGAAGGCAGTCTTGGTGTTTGTCTAGGTTGGCTGCCTGTGTGTCAACACAGATCATGTCCACTGGGCCTTGCAGACATACTAGCCCACATTTTATTACCCTCCCACATGGACTGCCCTGTGGGCTTATAAATACTCAAGCTGAAGCTTTGGACAAACTCTAGGTTATTGAAAGTCTCCCTGCTGTCCTTATTCACAAATTAATTGGCCAGTAGCTACCACAGGATTTTCAGATGGGCTGAAGCACCTCAGGAACCTTGGCTGAGCTATTAGAAAGGGGGACAGCCAGGGGTGCTGAGCAGTGGTGCTGGAGTGAACATTCATGACAATGCTGTGAAAAGCAATCTGATGCTGTGAACATAAGGATGATATTATTTATTTTAAAACTGCCTACTTCCCGGAAGAGTCTGAGACAGCCAAATTAAGCTATTCTGAATGTCCTATGACTAGCTAGATCCCAGCTTGGGGAGCAGAGCTGCTGGGGGAGCACATACTCCATGCTTTCTGTCTTTGGTCCCAATCATATTAAAACACATTAATTTTCGGGGCACCTGGGTGGCTCAGTGGGTTAAGCCTCTGCCTTCAGCTCAGATCACGATCTCGGGGTCCTGGGATCGAGCCTCGCATCGGGCTCTCTGCTCAGTGGGGAGCCTGCTTCCCCTTCTCTCTCTGCCTCTTTGCCTACTTGTGATCTCTGTCAAATAAATAAGTAAAAATCTTTAAAAAAAAAAACACATTCATTTTACTTATTCGGCTTAAGTCACATAATACAAATGATATGTACAGTTAATTTTTTTTTAAGATTTTATTTATTTATTTGACAGAGAGAGGCAGGGAGAGAGAGAGGAGGAAGCAGGCTCCCTGCTGAGCAGAGAGCCCGATGCGGGGCTCGATTCCAGGACCCTGAGATGATGACCTGAGCCGAAGGCAGAGGCTTTAACCCACTGAGCCACCCAGCACCCCATGTACAATTAATATTTAATTGGAGACAATTTAAATATGAATCCTCTGATCTTTTTAAAAAGTATTATTTATTTGAGAGAGAGCACAAGCAGGGGGTAGTGGCAGAGGCAGAGGGAGAAGCAGGCTCCCTGCTGAGCAGGGAGCCCGACTTGGGACTCAATCCCAGGACCCTGAGATCATGACCCGAGCTGAAGGTAGATGCTTAACCAGCTGAGCCACCCAGGCACCCAACACTCTGGGCTTTTAAAGGGACAAGCAGCTAATGCTCCCTTGACTGGGACAGGCACCAGAGCTTGACAGATTCAGAGAGTGCCTCTCAATCCTTCTGGAAGTCCCAGGGATGCTACCTCACTGTTTCCAGGGTGGTAACTGAGGAGCTGAGGGCGGAGACTACCAAAGGGCCATTTACCTTGTCTAGGTGAGGTTTCCTAGGGAGGGAGATGGGAATTAATTGAGCTTTATCATAGGCCTTAGAAATACAGAAGAATTAGCTGAGTAGATATAGATCTCCCCAGCTGAGTAAGATAGGTTCAGATGGAGAAGAGTTTATTTTTCCAAGGGTATTAAATTGTAGTTTGGGTTTTCCCCTCTCCCCAAATTACTAAAATATACCCTTAAAAGAGACCTGATTTGCTTACTCATAAATGGTAAACTTTAAATTGCTTGTGTTTATATATGGGAGTGGTCTGCCAAAGGCTTTAACCTATTACCAGTTGCTAGGCTATGTTCCAGTTTTGTTATGGCTGTTACTGTTACAGACTATATATGTTTTTACCCATTTTAATATCCACAACCATTTCAGGAGTTAAGGAGTAGCCAGTTTTACAGGTGAAGAATCATACCCAGACAAGTTAAGAAACTTTCCTAAGGTCACCCACTTCATAAGTGGCAAGAGCTTAGATTCCTTACCTCAGAGCTGCCCCCTGCCAAGCTTGTGCTCATTTGCTTGCTCTCCAATAAAATCTTAAAAGAAAAACAACTTTATAGAGCCCAGTCCACATTTCACTTGTAGGGGCCTTAGTTTGCCAGCCTCTGCCTGGGGGAAGGAGGAGGAGCAGTTCCAGCCTCTCCAGTTACTTGCTGTATACCGTAAAGCCAGGGGGTTTCACCTGTTTTCTCTCCTGCCTCACAGGCTTGTTCCTGATCCTGGGTCTGATACTCTACCCAGCCGGCTGGGGCTGCCCAAAGGCCGTAAGCTACTGTGGACACTATGCGTCAGCCTATAAGCCCGGAGACTGCTCCTTGGGCTGGGCCTTTTACACCGCCATCGGGGGCACGGTCCTCACCTTCATCTGTGCTGTCTTCTCCGCCCAAGCAGAAATTGCAACCTCCAGTGACAAAGTACAGGAAGAAATCGAAGAGGGGAAAAACCTTATCTGCCTCCTTTAGTTTGGAAGAGACCTACATGCCATTTTCTTCCTGGGTAACCTTGTGAAACAGTACTCCTCTGGTTTCATCGTCTGAGTCAGGTGAAGAACTAGCCTTTATCTACCAAAGCCTACATTCCACAGCCCCAAGCCTTAACAGGACCAGTGCCGGGCAACGTCCAGCTAAGTGATTGCACTCGAGGGCTGCAGTTCAAACTCTCGGAGGTGGAATACGAAACTACTGCACAAACCCTGACACACAGTTGACAAGTCTGTCCGACTCCATCTTCTCCGGGGCTCATAAAGGAGAATGATCTAAACCATCGAGGCAGCAGTTCGTCTGGTAACAGGAGGCCAGAGCTACATATGCAGTTTATTCTGAGATTATTTCTGCCACCAGGGTGCATGTCTGTAAGCATCCTTGCCTCAGAAAGGTTTTGGGGTTGGAGTTTTGGTCTCCTCCTAGTTGTTCTTCTGAGACTAAAATGAAGATTGCATACTTACGGGGGATAGCTTATGTGCTCGAGGGCATAATATGACCAGAGGGGTCAGCAGGTCAGTGTGGAATCCCATTGTGGAGTGTGCTCTAGGCTGAATTCCGGGGTAAGGTTGGACTGACTGAACTGTCTCTCCAAGATTTTAGAAATCTGAGTAAGGGAAGAATAAGGACCGATAGGATCATGGGAATGAAAGTCAAAAGTCCTGCTAGGGAAGACAAATTCATTGCACTGCCCAGCAGTCAGGCTAGCACCAGTACTGGTCCAGTCTCCTTGTCTAAAGGAGATTCTGTGTTTTTCCTCCTAGGGTTAGGATCGAGCTTTGACTGCCAAAAGGAAACCTCACCCTGTTTCCTCATTCCAGGAACAGAGGTCTCCAAGCCAACTGTGGCTCATTCAGATGTTCACTGGGAGAACTTACCAGAATCTCAGCACTTGTGGGGAGACCTTCTCCCACTGTTTGGTAACCATGGGGTAGTCAGCTGTATTTCCAACCCCAGCAGTGCAGAATGACCTTTGCAGGAAAAAAGGAGCTAGTCATGAGAGTTAAGTTTCTCCAGTTACTAGTGTTATTTCTGAAAGCAGACTGCAGCATTAAATTACTTCAGTAGGTGAGTTGCATCAAACCTTCATACCCAGAGAAGTACAGAGTAGAAATTTTAATGCAAAAACAAGAGTGCCTAGCACCTGTCTATGCCTATTTACAAAAAGAATGGAACACCATTATTAAAAGGGATTCAGGAACTTAAAATCTGGTTTCTATGAATTGCCAGTAAAATTGATTCAGAAAAATGGAATTAGCCACCACCTCAGATTTACTTTGGAATGATCTCAGTGGCAAGAACCTAGCTGGTATTACCAGAGCTTCCGAATTGCAGAATGATACAGAAACACTCCTTCACATAGTGTAAGCAAGTGGAGTGGACCTCTGAGATTTCTGGAAGAATTAAAAGTACGGGACTATTTGGGCTTATGAATCTGTTCCCTGAGAGCTTGCTGTGTGTTGAAAGCTTAACAAATAATGACTTAGTACCTTCTTTGGGTAAGGTATTGTATGCTAAGGGCCACCAGGCACAGAAACCAGATTCAGATTTTACAACACTGCCCATAGTGAATCATATCCAGGCTGAGTCTAAAACCATGCCTTGGTGCAAAACAAACAGTTGCTTTATGTGTGGATGGAATGGGGCAACTGAAGTTTTATTCCCTTCTGGCCTTTGGCCTATACCACAAACCATCTTATCACACAGATTAAGAGCTAAGGGCAAGAGGGGTGGTGGTGTAGAGCCAGGCCTTAATTGGTTCACCATTCTTAGACCGAAGTTCAGAATTAGCAAGATTTAAGTCCTACAACCTTGTTTTGTTTTGAAAAGAGAAGGAGTAAATAGCCTCATAGCGGCCTACTGTAGGGGCTCAGGAAACATTAATCCTAACACCACACAGAAATAGGGTATGGAAGCCGAAGGACAGAGTTCCTATCCCTGCTGTGTATTTTTATGCTCTAACCACTTCCAATGCCCAAAGTCACTACTTTTTAACCCTTAGCAATAATTTTCATTCCAAAAAACAGCAGCCAAGGGGGATTCCTTTCATCAGCAGACTGGCTCCAAAATCAATGTTAGGAAATGGGTTCTCTGACTCCCTTTTCACAGACAAGTTAAAGTCCTAAGCTCTGAGGACCTTCTGAGAATGGCCATCATCTTCATTCCCAGACTGCTCTTTGGCTAAGGTGGTGGTGTAGCTCCAGAACACCTGATAAAACAGTAGTCACAAGTGAAAACGTTACTTCTCTTGGCCAGAAGGAATTCACCCGACAGTGTTTTTATTCCATTATTCCGAATGCTACAGACAACAAAGCACATGCACACATATCACCCCAAACTCCTACAAAGTACTTAAACACGGATTGAATTAAAAGCAGAGCAGAGATGGAATTTCTGTAGCAGAGACAGAGTAAGAACTAATGTTGGACCTTTTAAACCTTCCATCCGTTAGCCAGGCTTTGGAAAAAATGAAACCTTAAAATCGTGCTAGTCTACACCAAAACTGTATCGCTGTTTAAAAACCACTGAATATGAGGAATGTATTAGACATATGTTAAATAATTGGACTGATTGTTGAACCACATTTTCCTAATAAATATCAATCACCTAATCACCTCAATCCAAAAATTTAATACACCTGGACCATTAATACTACCAGAAAAGTCTTATTTATTTTTGCCTGCATCTGCGCTTAAAGTTTTGTGACAGGTTGGGCTTCTCAATGAACTCCAAGAAGGCAAAAATACTTGCCTTGGATTCTGTGGATTTTTTTTAAACCTGTGTGCTAATTCAACAATTGTTACATTGTGTAAGGATTTTTGTATAGTTTTCAAACATCTGTGGTGTAATGATCTTTGTTAAACATGTAAAGTGCCATAGCCTTTTTTTATGTGTAGCATATTTAAAATATATATATGTATATTATACATACACAAGTCTGTGTGAAAGATGTGCAATAACAGGTGTATGTATGTTTTGTTTTTTTGGAAACTGGACAGGAGTCAGAACAGGGATTGTTTCTGTTTTGGCAAAGGAGAGTTAAACATTTTTGCCTTCTCTAGTCATTAACCCATAACAATTTAAATGCTACACAAACCGATGTGAAGACAAGACTGGTATGAAATCATTGATTCCTGGGTCTAAATTAAAATAATCACTAGATTTATGTGAAAATTAAGCCAGCACCAGGCCCAGTTAATGCTAGTCTTTCATATGAAATGTGAAGCTGCCACATTACCTTTTCTGTTAGTGCAAAACTAGTAGCTGGTACATAATCACTAAGGAGCTTTTTCTTAACATGCTTTGATAGACCACGTTAATGCTAGACCACTATTTAAGGGCTGATCTCACACCTTCTTCGCCATAAGAGTCTGGTTTAGAACAGACCTCTCTGTGCAATAACATGTGGCCACTAGAAATCCCTGGCCTGCATTTTTATTTGGGCAGCAATGACTCCCAAGGGCCAAAAGCGTTAAAGGCCTTTATGACTGGGATTTCTTCTGAGACTGTGGTGAAACTCCTTCCAAGGCCGGGGGGTCATTAGGTGCTTTGGAGGAACTCAGCATCACTTGATATTCAGTAGCCACTTGAGCCAAATAGAAAACTGTATTTACCGCTAATGGACTCAATTTGAGCCTTCAAATTTATGGTTATCCTATTATATTGTAAACTAAATACGTTGTTTGTCTAGCATTGATTAGGTTCCTGTGCATATGTATTTCACAATGCCCTCCCCTCCCCAGATTGGAATTAAACCAGATTTTGGAAACTCATTCTGATTTTTTTCAAGTCTAAGTATATTGGTTTCAACAGAATTACATAATTTTCTCAAGAAAACACCTACAAGTCAACTTTTATGTTAAACACTAACTGATATATAATATTAATGATGGGGGAAATGTTCAGGTATTTTAACTATTCCATTCATTAGTTATATATCTGTATCTATATATCTTAAGGTTAGCTTTAACTTCGAGATTAAGTACCTATTTCTTTCTTGGAGAAGCATCAACATAAAATGGGGAGGGAAGAACTCTCAAATATTATACAAATATCTTAATTTTGCAGTAAATTTAAGAACTATGAAAATGCTTCCAAGTATTAAAAACACTTTTAAAAGGAATATGTATAATGACAAAGAAAAAAGTCAGCTAAGGGCACAATCTCTTCCAACAAAAATACCAAAATTAAAAGCCAGTTGTGGGGCAGGTGCACATCCATCTTTCCTGAAGGTAATCCTCCCCATAGAAAGCCTCACTGAGAAGCAGAATTCTACTTTAGACACTCGAAGAGGACACTATTAAGACTTCTCATAAACTCTTGTTCAACTCTGCATATCACATAAAGCACTTACCTGACAGAATAAACAAAAATGGCTCTTTCAAGGGCCTGTAACCTCTGAAACTACTTTTATGCTTTGTCTTCTAAAGATACCTGACACCTGCTAAGTTTCTAATAGAAACCCAAACTAAAAGCTGACAAAACTATTCAAATCACAAAAGAAAAAGTTTCTGAAAGAATTACAATATAGGTAGTCCAAGCAAAATCAGAAATTTTCACTTGCTTTTTCAGCTATCACATCTTTAAACCAAAAGAGAAGGGACCCTGGCTTTACATGTCAGCAGAGGCTAGAGAACCCTCACATGTGCTTCCCATTTCATCCCTAGTTTTTACTTGGCAATTCTGCTATTGGATCAACTTGCCATGACTGATATTCCCTGGAACACTGCATTCAACTTACTCCTAGCTCTCCTTAGTCTTTCCTAACATACAACCACTTAAGAACAGTCTTGACTATTGAAAAACTGGACATGTATTTTAAGTGGGTTATTTAAGTGGACATGTATTTTAAGTAGTTTCCATTAATTCACTACCTTTTCAACTCTCAAACACTAAAGAATAATGGCATCAAAACCAACATGTAGCCTACTCTTCAAAGCAGCAAGAACCAGTAATTGTCTTTTCTTTCAGAGTCCCTATCAAGCAGCTTAATCATTTGGCTGAGGCCATCTAGCTGCTGTCCCTCCTACTATCTTCTTCTTGCAGCTTCTTCCTCACCATGGAGAGTTCTGCACGATAAGTCTTTAAGCTGAGGTACACAGGATGTAGATAAAAGCATAAATAAGTAAAAGGAAGCAGTAAAACCACATGGGAAGGAAAAGCCAATCAAGTAACATGAAGATATTAGCAGCTTTTTGGCTTTTTATAGTCAGATATCCTGAAAAATCTAACACCTACAAGGCAGGCAGTCAACCAAGTGCCTCTGGGGGAAACCACTAAGACCTGTTCTCAAGAAAACTTGAAAAAAGCTTCACCATCTTGATGGTGAAGACCATGAGATAAATTAGAGATGCTGTGGAAAAAGAATGGAGAGTTTGGTGACTAGTTAGAAGTGGGGAGTGGGGGGAAGGGTGTTATTGAGGGTGGGAGGGAAGGAAAAGAGAACAAAGAATCCAGAATGATTCCCAGGTATTTAGCTTGGGCAGACTGGGTGGAAAGTGATGGTATCACCCCAACATCAGAAATCAAAGAGGAGCAGAAACAGTATAAAGGTGGAAAGGTTCAGCTTAGGCTGCCAGAAGTCATGTGTGCAACCTAGAATATACTGTGGAGAGAAGACCAGGTTAGACCAAGAGATGAGGAAGTCATCAGTATGCACGACAGACAGAGTTCTTAATTACTGTGTACTTTCTCTGTGCACATACTGTGTTAAGCACTTAATTCATTTATTCATCAAAACCCAATGAACAGAAAACTATCCTCATGTTACAGATAAGTTGCTACTCAAGTAACCAAACTAAACTGAATTTGCCCTAGATTAAAAAGCTAGTAAGTGGCAAAGTCAAGCTCAAAGATGGGTCTGACACGCAAGTCTCAAGTACTCTCAAACAGTGGTAGTTTCCTTGTACCTAAACTGAACATGATGAAAAGATGGCCAGTACAGGGACGCCTGGGTGGCTCAGTTGGTTAAGCAGCTGCCTTCGGCTCAGGTCATGATCCCAGCGTCCTGGGATCGAGTCCCACATCAGGCTCCTTGCTCGGCAGGGAGCCTGCTTCTCCCTCTGCCTCTGCCTGCCATTCTGTCCACCTGTGCTCGCTCTCTCTCCCTCTCTCTCTGACAAATAAATAAATAAAATCTTAAAAAAAAAAAGATGATCTTAGAATAACTTCTATGTACAACTCCAAAAAGACCACACACCGTAAGATGATTACGGATGAAAACTGCTCTTTCCTCCCTTTCAGAGAAAGACCTCATTTTTCCTACCTTTGATGGTGACACCCTGTCTCAACTCAATCCTGGAAGTGCCACTAAAAAGTCATCAGGTTAGGATATATGACTGTGGTTAAACAGACGATGACTGGATAGTTATTATTTTACTATGAATAATCCCTCATCCAGGATAAACAGCTCTTATTAGCTAAAAAGCCTACTTTCTTAACCTAATAGTTAATCTAATAAAGATATGACTTCAACTAAAGTTTCTCCAAACATACACACAAATGCCAAAGACTATTTGGTAATGGTATGGCAGGTACTCACCCACACGCTGTAGAGCTAGGCCTTGGTATAGAGACTTCAAATACAAACTGTACTTTATTTTCTTGGGTACTGATTTTTTTCCTTGGGTCCACTGTCCCTAAAGGATAGATATGAATTATGGATATGAATTTTGGATATGAATGTAGAAAGATGGAAAGGGAACAGAGTTGAAGTGATACCATGGGT
Source organism: Neogale vison (assembly GCF_020171115.1). Classification (NCBI taxonomy): domain Eukaryota; kingdom Metazoa; phylum Chordata; class Mammalia; order Carnivora; family Mustelidae; genus Neogale; species Neogale vison. The sequence goes on from NC_058091.1 coordinate 212,661,481, forward strand.
ATGATGGGGCAGAGGCAACCCCATACGTAGCAGGAGTCAGAGGACATGGGTCTAGCTGCTCCTTCACCACTGCTCACTGAATGACTGGGATAATGTTCTAATCATTTATAAAAATGGGGCCCATAAAAGAAATTACAGCATAGGTTTGGTGTGATGATTAAGTGAGATAGTACACTCTCTGGTATAAAGTTCTCAATAAGTGAAAGTTACTGGAAGAAAATTAAAGAGAAAGTTCTGTCTGCCCAGACTGTCATTTATTCTCACAGATTAAGAGTTGTGCTAAAAACTTATAAAGAATAACATAAGTAGTTGCTAAAGCCAATCTGAATTTACCAAGAGAGGCTCAATGGATTGGCTACCTGAGACCACCATTTCTTTTTCCATCCTAATCATCTATAACTTAGTGCTTTCAGGAAGAAGATTTCTCTGTGGATGCAGTATACGTGGTATACTCCTATTTAGCAAAACCAAAAAGATAAAAACGTTAGTGTTGACTTAGCCCATCATCTATGGGACACCAGAATCTAAGAAAACAAACCCAATTAGTTATCAAAACCTAATGGTGGCAAACATGTTCCTTTAGAAAAGGAACATGCAATATTTGCAGAGTGTGGATAGAGAAGCCATTTCAGACAACATGGATGGGGCATAAATTGATAAAATTTTCTGGAACAATCTAGCAGTGCACATCAAAGGCCTTTAAAAATATGGTTGTTTTGGACACCTGGCAGGCTCAGTTGGTAGAGCATGTGACTCGATCTTAGAGTTTCAAGTTCAAGCCCCACACCAGGGGTACAGTTTATTTAAAAAAAAAAAAAATGCTTACGCTTTGACCCAGCAATTTGTCCTAGAGAAAGAACAAAAGTCCCAAACTTAAACAGTACATTCCCTGATAAATTACTAATACATAAACCTGAAAATCAGAACTTCATGGAATAACAGTAAGAACTAAAAACAATTAGCAAAATGGCAATAAGTATATAAATATCAGTAATTACTTTGAATGTAAATGGACTGAACTCTTTAATCAAAAGATTTAAGAGTGGCTGAATGTTGGAATAAAAAAACAAAACCCAATTTTATGCTGTCTACAAGAGATTCACTTCAGATGTAAGGACACACACAGACTGAAAGTGAAGGTATAAAAATATCTCCCATGTAAAAATAACCAAAAGAAAACTGGCATAATAATACATGAAACAGGATAGACTTTAAAATAAAGACACTAAATAAAGACAAAGGAGGACATTACATAATGATAAATGGGTCAATCCAACAAGAGGACATAATATTTACAAATGTTTATGCACCCAACACACAAGCATCTAAATATATAAAGCAAATTACTAACAGATCTAAAGGAAAAGAGAGACAAAACACATGTAATATAATAATAGCAGGACATTACAGGAGGACATTCAATGATTAGATCATCCATATAGAAAATCATTAAACACTGGCCTTGAATGATACATTAGACCAGATGGACTTACTAGACAGATATATAGAGAGCATTCCATCCAAAAGCAGCAGAAAACACATTCTTCTCAAGTACACATGAAACATTCTCCAGGACAGATCATATGTAAGGTTACAAAAAACAATTCTTGGGGCGCCTGGGTGGCTCAGTAGGTTGGGCCGCTGCCTTCGGCTCAGGTCATGATCTCAGGGTCCTGGGATCAAGTCCCACATCGGGCTCTCTGCTCAGCAGGGAGCCTGCTTTCCTTCTTCTCTCTCTCTGCCTGCCTCTCCATCTACTTGTGATTTCTCTCTGTCAAATAAATAAATAAAATCTTTAAAAAAAAAAAAACAATTCTTAATAAATTTAAGAGAACAATTCATATCAAGCATCTTTTCCAACCACTATGATATGAAACTAGAAACCAATTACAAGAATAAAACTGAAAACTCACAAAAGTGTGGAGATTAAACATACAACTGAACCAATGGGTTAATAAAAAATCAAAAGAGAAACAAAAAATATACTGAGATAAACAAAAATGCAAACACAATACACCAGAATGTATGTGATGCAGCAAAAAAAGTTCTGAGAGAGGTTCATAGTAATATGGGCCTACCCTAAGTAACAAAAAAATCTCAAACTATCTGATTTCATACCTCAAGGAACTAGAAAAAGAAGAATAAAACAAAGCCCAAAGGTAGAAGGAGGAAAAAATAATAAGAGAAGATATAAATGAAACAGAGACTAAAAAGAAAGGAACTAAGAACTGGTTCTTTCAAAATATAAACATAAATTGACAAACCTTTAGCTAGACTTATCAAGAAAAAAAGAGGGCTCAAATACATAAAATCAGAAGACTTTACAAAGATAACCTCAGAAATACAAAGATGTTAAGAGACTATTATAAACAATTATATGCAGATAAAATGGATAACCTAGAAGAAATGGATAAATTCCTAGTGACATACAACCTTCAAAGAATGAATCATAAATAAAACAGAGAATCTGAATAGACTAATTACTAGTAAGGAAAGTGCATCAGTGATCAAAACCACCAACAAATCAAAGCATAGTACAAGATGGCTTTATGGGTGAATTCTACCTAACATTCAAAGAATTAATACTGATCATTCTCAAACTCTTCAGAAAAAAAAAAAAAAAGAAAGAAAGAAAAGAAAATGAAAACAAAAACTGAAAAGGAGAGAATGATTCCAAATTTATTTTAGGAGGCCAGCATTACCCTAATGAATCTTAGATAAGGACACCACAAGAAAAGAAAATCACAGGACAATATCCCTGATAAACAGAAATGCAAAAGTCATCAAAAAATACTAGGAAACCAAATTTAACAATACGTTAAAAGAATCATACACCATGATGAAGTAAGATTTATTCCAGGGATGCAAAGATGGTTCAACCAACACAAATCAATCTCATATACCACATTAACAAAATGAATGATAAAAATCATATGATCATCTCAATAGATGCAGAAAAACATTTCACAAAATTCGATATTCATTTATGAGAAAAACTCTCAACAAAGTAAGTATAGAGGGAACATACCCTCTATAATAAAGGTAATAAGATGACAAGGTGATACATGACAAGCCCACAGCTAACATCATACTCAGTAGTGAAAAGCTGAAAGCTTTCCCTCTAAGTTCAAGAATAAGATAAGGATGCCACTCTCACCATTCTTATCCGAAACACTACTGGAAATCTTATCCAAACCAAGAGGACAAGAAAAAGAAATAAAGATACCCAAACTGGAAAGGAAGAAATAAAACTCACTATCTGTGGATGACATGATTTTGTATATAGAAAACCCTTAAGACTTCACATTATTAACTTCACTTAATTAACATTAAGAAAAATGTTAGAATAAATGAATTCAGTAAAATCGCAGGATACAAAGTCAATATACAAAGATCCATTGTGTTTCTATATACTAACAACAATCTATCACAAAAAGAAATCAAGGAAACAATTCCATTTACAATTACATTAAAAAAAATAGAGTAAGACACTGATGAAAGAAATCAGAGATGACACAATCAGGTAGGAAGATAGTCTCTGCTCGTGGATTAGAAAAATTAATAATGCTTAAATGTCCACACGAGGGGTACCTGGTTGGCTCAGTTGGTTAAGAGTCTGCCTTTGGCTTAAGTCATCATCCCAGGATCCTGGGATTGAGCTCCACATTGGGCTCCGCTCAGTGGGGCATCTGCTTCTCCCCCTCCCACAAGCCCTTCCCCTGCTCATGCGCACTCAAATAAAATAAAAATTAAAAAAAAAAAGTCCATACTACTCAAAGCCATCTACAGATTCAATGCAATCCCTATCAAAATTCGAATGACATTTTTCAAAGAAATGAACAATAGGAAAGTCTGTATGGAACCACAAAAGACTCTGAATAACCAAAGAAAACTCAAGAACAAAACTGGAGGCATCATACTCCCTGATTTCAAACTCTATTATAGAGCTACAGCAATCAAAACAGTATGATAATAGCATAAAAGCAGACAGATCAACAGAACACAACGGAGAGCCCAGAAATAAACTCACACATATATGGCCAATTAATCTATGACAAAGGAGGCAAAGACATTAATGGGTCAAGAACAGTTTCTTCAATAAATGCTGTTGAGAAAACTGAACAGCCACATGCAAAAGAATGAAACTGGACCACTATTTTACACTATACACAAAAATTAATGGACTAGAGAACTGAATGTGAGACCTGGAACCATAAAACTCCTAGAAGAAAATATTGGTAGTAAGCTCCTTCACACTGACTTTGGCAATGTTTTGAATCTGACTCCAAAAGCAAAGGCAATAAAGCAAAAATAAGCAAGTGGGTCTACACAAACTAAAAAGCCTGTGCACAGCAAAGGAAATCATCAACAAAGTGAAAACGCAGCCTACTGAATGGGAGAAAATACCGGCAATATGTGCATTTGGAATATTGAAATATTACTCAGCCCCCCCCAAGTGGAATCTTCCCATTGCAGTATAATTCATGGACCTAGAACACGTTATGTTAAGTGAAATAAATCAGAGAAAGGCAAATACTGTATGATCTCACTTATATGCAGAATCTAAAAAAATTTTTTTTTCAAAACAAAATAAACAATAAAACCCAAACTCATAGATACAGAGATAGAGAACCAACTGGTAGTTGCCAGAGGAGAAGAGTATAGAGGGTAGGTGAAATGGGTGAAGGGAGTCAAAGGTACAAACTTCCAGTATTAAAATAAGTAAGTCACAGGGATGTAATGTACAGTACGGTGACTACAGTTAGTAATACTGTACTGAATATCTGAAAGTTGCTAAGAGAATAAATCTTAAATATCCTCTTTTTTCACAAGAAAAAAAGTCTAACTATGTATGGTGATGGTAAGTAGACTTAGTGTGGTGATCATTTCACAGTGTACACAAATACTGAATCATTATGTTGTATACCTGAAACTATTTTAATTATGCCTCAATAAAATTTTGATTATTTAATTAAAATTTTGTATAATTTATATAAATTAAAATTTAATAACATGATACATGCATATAAGGGTAGATATACAAGTATTAAATGTTATAGAAATATATTGAGACTATGAAAAAAAGTTCAACATATAGTCATCATAGTTGAAAAAAGATTACAAGCCATTAAATTCTCCTTTTAAAAGTAATAGGAGACCAACTCAAGACAGCTCAGAGAAAAAATAAAGTAAGAGTATTACTGGGATAATGGGACAAAATATGGGTAAGCTGCTGGACCTCATACAGGAAATGGAAAGCTATTAGGCTATTTTTTATATGCTTCATTCTACTTGGGCATTTTAATCATTTAATGAGCCAAGTATACATCGGCTATGACTAGATGACATCTTATACCAGTGTGGTCTAAGGGGCCCAAAGAGATGAGGTATATGAGAGCTAGATAAACATCCCCACAGCACCTAATACAAGAATGTGGAAGGGAAACTTACTTTTTAATTTTTGGATAAAAGTTGTCTTCCTAGAAAATTAATAGAAACATATAAGCCAAATTTTAATAGCAGTTATTTATTGGTATAAAATTATGAAGAACTTTATCTTCTTTTGTTTATAAATATTTTCTAAAATTTATCAAGTGTGTATTAATTTTATAAATTAAAAAATTGTAGAAGCTAAAACTATTAGGCCATTATGACATAATGCTACATAAGGGAGAACTGGATTAAAAATCCACAGTATTATACCCCATGGTTCTATCAAAAATGTATGCATAGAAAAAAGGATGGAAAAATACAATATTGGCAGTGATATCCTTAGATGATAGAATTACGTATTTTTTTCCTCGTTCATTATTTTCTAATTGTTTTCTAACAGGTATATATGACTTTCAAACTAGAAAAAATTAGTCTGAGGAATATGACCAGTGGACTGACTTTCTGTGTAGACTATAATATCGTAAGAACTACTATGACCAGCTAAAGGACAGTGATTTTTGGTGAAGAATAAATCCGAAGAATAATAAAGCTGAAGAATACTATAAACTGCCGCCAGTAACAACTACTCACAACTGTGATTTATCTTGAGAATCACTGGCCTCCAAAATATTAAATGAGTTCTAGAGGAATTCTAGGATTCCATGTAAGGGCTATAAATAACTAAGAATTAAAAAAAAAAATTTTGCATGCTGAGTCTACAAATTGTCTGTATAAATGTAGAGGAAATAATATTCAGAGTACTTTATACAGTAAATGAAACATTATTAGGTTGAAGAGGATGAACTTTTTTTTGTCCTATTAGAGAAAAGATAAAATTTTTAGCAGCAGGAAGGTTTTAACTACACAATCAGCTATACAAACCCAGAAAGATCTAAGCTGATAGGTCACCTGGCTGGCTCAGGCTGCAGAGCATGTTACTCTTGATCTCCGGCTCCTAAGTTCAAGCCCTACATGGGGTGTAACCATCACTTAAGTGTAAAAAAAAAAAAAAAATTATAAATAAGCTGAAAAATAAATCAAAGTTTAGATAAACATAAAATTTAACACTCATTACACTGATACATGGTGGCTCCCATCTCCCTTGCCATTTGAAAATATAAATAGTGCTAAAGAAAATTCTATAGGTTTAAGGCTTTGTATTACCAAAACCACAAACTTAAACTGTACATAACTGTAAATATGAAGACAAAAGGAAGGGTAAGAACACTAGAGATCCATCTTTCCCTATTTTCCTAGAAGCTTTAAAGATATTTATCTAGTACAGATTAGTGGCAATGTCTGGCTTAGGAAATTTCTATCGATTTCTTTCTAGCTCTCTATGTACTGTGACAAAGCCCTAACGTAAGGTTTTTAAAACATCCATCAATACAAAAAGCTTGCTGTTTTATAAATTGTACCCTAAAATTCTAGTGGAAACACTTCACTTTCCATAATATTTGACCACTGAGATATAACTTTTTAGTTTAATAAACAAGTATTTAAAACAACTCTAATGTGTTATACTACTCTAAATAATTTATACTATGGTACTTGAAAATCTATCAAAGTAAGGCATTTTTTTATTTTTAACCATTATTTTTACATTAACCACTTTTATTTCACTTCTAAAGGTCTTAATCACATGGAATTAAAAAATCCCTCTAAACATTTTCTTTAAAAGAAAAATGTAAGGAAATACAGTGAAATGGTGTTTGATGGCCACAGTAATTCCAACGGGGGGAAATGTGCAAAACTGTTACAAACTTGGCAGTTTGAACATAGATACATAGATTTTTACCAGTAAAGATATAAAATTAAATGTTAATGTGTCAGCATTTTCAGAAAAAGATACAGCAATAGCTATGAGAGCATTATACTAGCACAAATAAATTATAGAAACTAATAAACTCAATTTAACATAAATTCCCCATAAAATGTCAACTATATATTAGTTCAACACGATTTATAGAAGATATATCCAATGAAAATCCAAACTCATTTAGATAACACCCAGAAAATGAAAAATGCTGTTCCTATTTTAATTTAACACATATTGCTCAAAATAAGATTCACCAAGAACATTTTAGATTTTTACATCCTCTTTAGATAACCCAAGTGAAAAATCAAATAATACACAAATAGGTACCTTCATCAGTACATAAAATAGCAACAGGTAGCTAGGTTAGGAAACAGAACACAAGTTTAAGCTAATCAATACAATACTAGTACAGAGGCATCCATTTTAACACACAGGAAAAATCTGAGCCACCAAACAGGTTTTCCATTTTGAATCTCACTAACTTCTAGATGGTATGTGTATTTTGACCCTAAAGTGATCAAAATATGAGTGAAGCTCATGTTCTACCACCTAAAAAGTCTAATCCAACAGAAAAATTGTCATTTCATGTTGCTGTTTTTAATGAAGCCTTTTATATTATTTATTTTGTTCAGCACATGATAGAATGATACAAAGATTCTTTAAAAATTAAATGTGACATTTCTATATACATTAAGCCCACAGCATAATCTCTACCTCTGAAATGCTAATATCATATTTAAAATTAGACAAACTAACATCCAGTAAACAGCATTTTATTTTATGACACTCTGTGTTAATACAATAAATATACAAAACTTCCAAACCACTGAAAACATGCAACATTAGAGGGACAGATGGAGGGCATTTATAGAGAACCATGACGCTCATTATGATGGCAGCGCAATATTACTCACTGACAAAATATACATACATCCCTAGATAAATAATCCAAGTCCCAAATTACAAATCACCGAGCAATGATTTTCCAGTGTTCAAATTTTAGTTTGAAATAAAATAGCCACAATTTAATATTACAAACTGAAAAAAGACATGAATGCTTACACCAATGAAGACCAATTCATGACTGTGATACTGGGTAACGTTAGTACTGAATATAAAATATTAACAAATGTCAATCTCTTGCTGGAAAATGTGACCATTTACCCATTATTGTTAGGAGAATAAAGAATGTAAGAATTTAAAAGCCCTATACCTTATCAAACTGTTAGTATTGCCATCATTTTAATGCACATTTGTTTTTAAAAAACAATTTTCTCTCATAAATGTGTATGAACCCAAGGAAATAGATTTTAAAACATCTCTATCCACACACCAAAAGGTACTATTGTTTTTAATTATTTGCTACTTAACAATGCTACCTTTGGGGACTTCTACAAGACAGAAGCCTTCCTATTTTTGAAGGAAAGTATCTCAGTATTTTTCAAGTCTCTATATTCATTTGTAGTTGAAAAAAAAAAAAGAGAAATATTTGGACTTGAGATATAAATTAATGATGAACATAAGTACTCCTATTATATTTTGGTTAATGTTTTGAATGTTTGTAAAATACACACTCAGTAAAGCACGCTGTGATAAATCAGATTTTCAGTAAGATTATAGAATCTGACAAACTTGACCTGGCTTATTTGAGAAAACAGGGAGATTACCACTGATCAGAAATATTCATAAAAACAGCTTTAACTTTATATTCTGAATCCTATTTTAATTAGAATAAAGGAAATATCTTCTAAGTATATTACTTCAATAAATCCCAAATAAACCAAATGTGAACACCATCTAGATGAATCCATGTGACCTAGTATCACACAAAGTTTATCTCATAAATGGTGAGAACTCATCATCCCACCCCATCATGAAATTCATTCATCTCCAGATTTGGGGAAAACAATTAAAGTGATTTAACCATTTATGCCCATTTGACTCTTTTTAAAAAGGTTCTGCAGTCTCAAATAATATAATCCAATAGACCATCCTTATTTAAAGTCCAGTTGAATAAATCAGTGATTATTCTGCAACCTTAAGTAGCTAATGACTTCCAAAACACAGTATATAATGACTTTACAAATGTCTTTGAGTCATTTAATCAGTATTAAAAATGATTCAAAGTTTCAAACCAAGTATACTGTAAGAATTATATCCTATGGTACATAATAACAATTTTAATATGGTTGTAGTCATAATTAATGCATTTATCTATATTTGTATTTTCCTGTTTGGTGCAGGTTAAATGTTTCTTCTATTGCTGAAAATTTTTAATATATTCAGTCTGTCTCAAAAATTGAAAGACTGAGGTTCGTTAGGGATTCAAGTATATGTGAACCAACAGCGTCTTTTTCTTTTAATCCCACTACAGATGAGAGGCTAAAAGAAAAATTCCCTGAAATACTGTATGTTCTTTTTGGACAAGGAGTTAGTCTAGACTTTAATACCTCTGTTAAAAATTACACACTCCCCAAAAAAGAGCTGCCAAACACAATCTCAATTCAGTTAAAATGAGTAGCCACAAGAATATACCAAAGCTTCCATACAGTAATATTCTACTATGATACGAATACTGAAAATTAAAAAAAAAACCAGTATTATCATTACTACATTCTATTCCATTTATTATCTACCCTTTTTTGGATAATGCACTGCACATTATGTTCTCACTTTGCATCCTGATAAATTTTTATTTAAAAAAAAAAAAAACTATTGCAGAAAACCACTTCTTTGATTCTATCAGCACTCCCTAATCCTACAACCATAAGCAGTGCAGAAGCCAAAATACTAATTCTTTTAAGAAATGTGGTGCCCATGCAAGATCAGAGATTGCTATCAAAATATCAACTACTCTAAAAAAAAAGGAACAAAAATAAAAGGATAAAATTTACATGATCTACTACAAAATGCACACAGGCTCTTCACTGGTGACTAAAACTGCTAAAAAGCAAGCCAATTTTTAAAATCCCTAAGTCCCTGATGGCCTATTTCTTCCAATATAAATGGGGAAAACAGAATGAAGTATCACTTTAATGCTCCAATATGTAATCCTTAAGTCTAAGATTCTTGAAAGAAAGACTGCAGCTAGTACTAAATGTATTTTTAATCTTAAGTACCATATTAATTTCAGTGTGTCAACACTGAAATAATTTGCTGAACATTCATCCTCCAAAAAATATGGAGAATATTTATTTAGCATGTGATATTTTTTTCTGCAGGGGGCACCAAAATATTAAATTGCTAGGTAAGTAATAAGACAAGAAAGTTTTTCTGGTTTTAGCCCATGCACAAGTGAACAGGAAATATACATGCCGTGTGTACTGTTTTGAACATAAAAATATTTATAGAATACAGTAACTAGAGAAAAGTACAGTCAGAAGGTACCAGTGTGTTTTCGGAGGGCTCTCTAAATCTGGTTACCCTTGAAAGCATTCTGAGCCGCACTAGTTGCTGCACTTGAAGCTGCATTTGCAGCTGCAGTCTGGACAGTTTTGTTGGACATCACACCTGTTGCAAATTCTTGTTGGGCTTTCTCAAAACTAGCACCTGTTGTGCGGTATAGTCCATGTACCTATGGAGGCACAAAAAAGTGGGACAAGGTAAGTGGTAATCTATACAGTCATTTTCAGCAACTCTTCCATTAATCTCAACCTTATCCAGAGAGAAAAGGACTAGACTGTAGTCACGATTCCTAAGGTCAAGAACATCAGCCACCAACCACACTGGCATACCATATTGTATTAAAGTATTTTCCTAACACAGTCTTTTCCATTTTATCCCCAATGCAGAAGAGGTACTTATGCTTTTGCCAAACCAAAAATAAATTTTAAAACTTCTTAACCAAGTGCAAAAGGTTATGTTTCCCACTGTACCTGCTTATTTAAGATATTACAGAGAATGGTTTAAACACAAGAGACATTCAGAATTTATTAATTTACTACCAAAGACAATTCAAAAAGAATAATACCTTATCTATTTCTATGTTGGTTACATATAAACTACTAACCCTATTACAATAAAATGAAATGATTTTATCATTTAATATATCAAGCACTACTCATGTTCTTAAAAAGATACTTCTGCTATCCTCTCTCACTCTGTATACCATTTTACTTTTTGTGTACAGTGAAGTTCTAAAGGATTTACACGGAAAAACTTTTGGGAACTGTCCACCCATACTGATTTATCACTTAAATCTTCGGGATTTATTTGCAAGAGTAAGGTTAAAAAACACTCAATTAGCATACGTTTCAAGATGCATAAACTATGAAGTGCAACAATATAACATCAGCCAATTTAATGTAAGTTTGGGAAAAGAAATAATAAAACAAATTAGAATATTTATTAATTACATGCCTACAAACTTGGGAGAGGCAGGAAGAGACAAAGGGAACTTATACTGCATTTTGATGAGGTCTAAATGAAGCTTGCCTGAAATGCAATTAAAGCAGGTTTAGAACATTGGGGCAGCACCCAAGTCAGTCTTTTTCCCAATCCTGGATAGGAACTGATATTGTGTGGTAAATATGGAATGAGGAAAAGGAGAATGAATCAAAGATTTTCAAGTCAAGCTTAGATACACTGAAGTTGTTTCAATAAAACAGAGAGTAGACAAGACAGGTTGGCTTAGAAGGGAAAGGAGACGCTAAGTTCTAAATATTTGTACATTCATTCCACAGATGTTTACTGGATACCTACTCTAGAACTGGTACAGTGGGCAGGTGAAGATTTGGTTTGGAGCTCAAGAGAGGAATGGGCAGGAAACAAGAACTTGAAAATCAATGCCACATCAGTGACAGCCACAACTCTGTCTGACATAAATAAATAAAATGGTCCATGGAGGAAAAAAAGAAAAAATGTCAAGGACCAAATAAAGTCTGTTAAGATACCAATATTTAGGAGGTGCCTACAATAACAAGGAATAATTAAAAGAGGAATGGGAAAAGCCAAAGACTTTTTCCACAGGTGCCATGGGAAGAAAGCCACATTAAAGAATGAAGAGCTGCCCAGGGTGGAAGATGAAAAAATATCCAGACAGCCCTAAGTTCTTCTAACATAGTGGTGAAGGCAAAAGCCATCTTACAGGGGACAAAGTGTAAAAGGGTCAGGGAATAAAAGAGAGCAATGACAAGTACACTTTAGATAAACCCTAAAATTCTTTTCTTCTGGTACTATAGCACTATCATAATTTAATTCTTTTAATACTTTGAGAGAATGATGAGAAAATGACTTTTTTCCTTGTTGGTTAACTGAATGTTATAATACATCTCTTTTGTATTCCCTTCTCTCTCCAGGGATAATCTTTATGGATTACTCAAACTTTGTGTGTTATGACACACAAAAATGGTTCCAAACAAAATTGCTGATCCTTGCTTATAAACACAAAGAGATCTGAAATATTAATTTTCATAATAGTGCAATTTGTCAAACATCATTCCATCACATGATCACTTCCTGCTCTGTAATTGTGATCAACATCTTCAAAAGCATTTCTTCATGTTGGGAATTTTCAGAATCATAAGTAATTATTTTAATTCTTTTAAAAAATTATTTAAAATTTAAATAAAAATAATATATTAAATTTAAATAAAATTTAAATAAATTTAAATTTAAATAACAATAAAAATTATTTAAAAATTATTATTTAAGAGAGAGCAAGTGAGTGGGAGTAGGGGCAGAGGGAGAGAGAGAATCTCAAGCAGACTCCTCGCTAAACAGAGCCCAATGCAGGCCTCCATCCCACAACCCTGAGATGGTGACTTGAGCCAAAACCTAGAGCAAGATGCTCAACAGACTTAGCCACCCAAGTGCCCTAATCCATTTTTAAAACCACATTTTCTGGAACATAAAAGATACAGATAATTGACCACTCCTTTGTTCAAGAAAATGGTCTCAAAACAGAGTTCATATGATTAGGTCCAAGAAAATGAAGTATGTTGTAGAAATATAATAAACCTTTACTTATTAGACCCTGTTACAGTGCAAAGGCACTACAGTTCACTTGTCTGTCTCTCCTCCTTCCCCCAAAGTTTTTGGGCATGTAATAAACAAATATTTGTTCTAACTTGCTTTGTTATTTCCTTTCCCAAATGTGTTTTAAACTGAGTGCCTGCTGTTACATATCCAATAGATTTCTTATTTCATTACTTTATAAATGTAATGCATGGCCCCAAAGCAGGGCAAAATAAAGGTAGAAGAGCACACATTTCTCAGTAGTCCAAATCTATACAGACTCAGAGGGCCACCTAGAGGGAAAAGATTACGTATGTATTCAGTGTATAATGCTCAAATGCTGTATGAAATCCATTATATCCATGTGAAAAGGGTGATTCTTTCCTCAGTGCTCCAACAACATGACAGGCTAATTTTAAGTATCACCATCTCAAAAAGCTCATCATTTCCCTGATATGTTTCAGGAGTGATACCTACTGATAGCTCACATTCCTTATAAAATCAGAGACAAAGCTTTAAGATAAAGTATTATAATTTTTAAAAACCAAACAGCTTAAGTACTTGCTATCCTTCCAGTTATGAGAACTGCATTAACCTAAATACTTAGTTCTAGGAGCAACACACAAAGAACACTAGATTTTGTATCTACGGTTTCCACTACCTTCCACCGGGCTGGTCACCACTCAAAACCTCAAGTTTAGGGGTACCTGGGTGGCTCAGTTGCTTGAAGGGTTGAGCATTTGCCTTGGGAATCCCAGGATCCAGGACCACTTCGGGCTCCCCACTCAGTGGGGAGTCTTCTCCTCCCTCTGACCCACCCCCCTCTCATGCTCTGTCTCACTCTCAAATAAATAAATATTTTTTAAGAAACAAAAAACAAAAAAAACCCTCAAGTTTACTTCCCATGAAACGAGAGTATTTGTTGCCCTGTCTCTCAGTGTTTTCCTAAGGATCAAATGAGAATTATGTAAATATGTAACAAAAATTAAAATTTATTTTTAAATATTTGTAGAAGTGTCATAGCCAACACACAACTCCAGAAGGGAATCTTGCTTCCTTAGTGTATCTTCAAAAATATTCCAGTATATACTGTGATAGTATATGACACAAAAAATTATGTACTATATACTATGAAAAGTAAAGAACCATGGTATAGTACTTAAAATAGTCCAAACACACATTTCCATCAAAGCTTACAGAATACAATTTCAAGAAATAATGCTTTTATAAATATAAGATGCCTGCTATGCCAGAATTATTTTAACTTTTTTAAAAATTAGGGGAAAAAAACAAAGAAATGAATTTTTGAAATTTTGATTCTTGTTTTGAATTTTAAAGAAAAAAATCAATCTCTTAGTCTAACGTTTTCAATTAAACCATTTCCTATAAACCATCTGTGAACTGCCCATAGATCGGGGTCAGATACCCCTTTGGGAACCTCCTGAATTAATGGTCTAGTTTCACACTATTGAAATTACACTCATCCTTCAAGGCCTATCTCTTTACTGCTGTCCTTTTTCTGCCTGATCTAGCTCTGGCTCTCCCTATTATGAGCACCTCTAATACCATGCATAGCATGCTTTTTCTTTTGTAGGGCTTGTAGGTATACATGTCTTATATGACACATGACTTTGGTTCCTTGAAGGAAAAGGCTAATTTCCACTCACTACCATAACCCCTGTAAGACACAGTAACTTGTCGGGGCACCTGTTTGGCTCAGTCATAGAGCATGCAGCTCTTGATCTTGGGGTCATTAGTTCAAGCTCCACACTGAGTGCAGAGTTTACTTTAAAAAACAAAACAAAACAAAACAAAAAAAAACAACAAAAAACAAAAAAAACATAGTGACTTGCAGTAGAAGCCACTATATAATTAATTACTTATCTGTTAGGGATTAAACAAATGGCCCCAAATTACCCTACTTACAAAGTTACCAAAGAAGTACAACACTGCTATAGCTGGCTGTAACTGTGTTACAAAGTAAATTGCACATACAGGCTGTTTTAAAAGTGAACATACTAGGGAACTTTTAACAAATCCACTTACATCAATAGATAGATCATTCAGGCAGAAAATCAATCAAGGAACGAATGGCTTTAAGGACACATTAGGCTAGATGGACTGAATATACACAGAACACCTCATCAAGAACAGCAGAACACACATTCTCTTCAAGTATACATGGAACATTCTCCAGGCTTACATATTAAGCCATAAAACAAATCTCAATAAATTTAAGAAAACTGAAATCATATCAAGTATCTTTTCTGACTACAATGGTTTTAAACTAGAAATCAATTACAAAAACTAGGCAAAAACACAAATACACAGAGGCTAAACATGCTACCAAACAACCATTGTGTCAACAAAGAAATCAAAAAGGAAATTAAAAAAAATACATTCAGACAAATGAAAATGGAAACAAAGCAGTTCAAAATCTTTCAGACAAAGCAAAAGAAAACCTCAAAAAAAAGTTTAAAGCTATTCAAGCCTACCTCAAGGAAACCAAAAAAGTCTCAAACCATTTAACCTTACACGTAAAGGCACTAAAAACCAGCCCAGTAACAATGCCCAAAGTTAGTAGAATCAAGGAAATATTAAGATTAGACTAGAAACAGACACAGTAGAGACAAAAACAAGGAAAAAAAATCTATGAAACCAAGAACTGATTCTTTGAAAAGATAAACAAAATTGATAAATCTTTACCAGACACATCAAGCAAAAAAGAGGATTCAAATAAATAAAATCAGAAACAGGATGCCTGCGTAGCACAGTTAAGTGTCTGCCTTTGGCTCAGGTCATGATCCCGGGCACTTGGGATTGAGTCCCATATCGGGCTCCCTGCTCAGCAGGGAGCCTGCTTCTCCTTCTCCCTCAGCTGTTCCCCCTGCTTATTCTCTTTCTCTCTCTGTCAAATAAATAAATAAAATATTTAAAAAAAATAAAATACAAAAGAGGACAAATTATATCCAACACTACAGAAATAGAAGGGATTGTTAAGACTACTATGAAAAATTAAATGCCAACGAACGGGACAACCTAGATGAAATGGATAAACTCCTAAAAACATACAAATCTTCCAAGACTAAATCAGGAAGAAAGAGAAGATCTGAACAGACACAGACTGATTACTAGTAATGAAAATGAACCAATAATAAAAAACTCCCAACAAACAAAAGTTGAGGACCAGGTGGCTTCACAGATGAGTTCTATCAAACATTTAAGAAAGAGCTAATACTTAGTCTTCTCAAAAAGTCTGAAAAACTGAGGAGAAGGAATGCTTCCAGATTCATTTTATAAGGTCAGCATTACTCATTTGGTACCTAAAACCAAAGACATTACAAAAAAAAAAGAAAATTACAGGCCAATATTCCTGATGAACATAAAGGCAAAAATCCTCAAAAAAAAATTAGCAAACCAGATTCAGCAATACATTAAAAGGATCTTCACCATGACCATGTAAGATTTATTCCCAAGATCAAAGATGGTTCAGTATCTTCAAATCAATCAACACGATACACCAGATTAACAAAATGAACGATAAAAATCATATGATTATCTCAATAGATGCAGAGAAATCACTTCACAAAATCCAACATCATTCATATTAAAAACTCTCAACAAAGTGGGTAAAGAGAGAGTATACTTCAACATAATAAAGGCCATATAAGACAAACCTGCAGTTAACATCATACTCAGTGGTGAAAAAGTGAAAACTTTTCCTCTAAGATGAGTAACAATACAAGGATGTCCATTCCTCTCTTTTTTATTTCACACAGTACTGGAAGTCCCAGCCACAAAAATCAGGCAAGCAAAAGAAAAAAAAGGCATCCATTCTGTTACTATTCACAAATAACATGGTAATATATATAGAAAATCCTAAAGACTCCACCAAAAAACTGTTAGATTAAATGAATGCAGTGAAGTTGCAAGACAGAAAATTAATATATGGAAATTTATACACTAATAATAAACTAGCAGAAAGAGAATTAAAAACGTAATTCCATTTACTATTACACAAAAACAAAAAAACAAAAAAAAAAAACCCTAGGAATAAACTTAATCAAGGAGGTAAAAGACCCATATAATGAAAACAGTAAGACACAGAGGAAATGAAATGATGCTGATACAAACAAATGTAAAGATAGAACATGCTCAGGGACTTGAAGAATACTGTTAAAATGTCCAAACTATCCAAAGCAATTAAAAAAATTCAATGCAATCCCTATCAGAATACCAACAGTGTTTTTTACAGAATCAAAATAATCCTAACATTTATACAGAACCACAAAAGAACCCAAATAGACAAAGCAAACTTGAGAAAGAAACTTGTGATACTGTAAGTATCACAATTCCAGATCCAAGCTCTACTACAAAGCTATGGTAATCAAAACAGTACAGTACTGGTGCAAAAAGAGACACATAGAATAATGGAACATCATACAGAGCCCAGAAATAAACCCATTTTTATATGGTTACTTAATCTGTGACAGAGAAGGCAAGAATATATAGTGAGGAAAAGACAGTCTCTTCAATAAATGGTGTTGGTAAAACTGGACAGTCACATGCAAAAGAATGAAAGTGGACCACTTTCTTTCACCATATATAAAAATAAATTCAAAATGGATTAAACACATAATATATAAGACTTGAAACCATAAAACTCCTAAAGGAAAACACAGGTAAACTCTTGGACATTAATCTTAGTAATATTTTCTTGGATATGTCTCCTTAGGAAAGTGTAATAAAAACAAAAATAAACAAATGGGACTACATCAAACTAAAAAGCTTTTCCTCAGTGAAGGAAACCAACAAAATAAAAAGGCAATATCTACTGAATGGGAGAAGATATGTGCAAATAATACAAATGATAAGAGGCTAATATCCAA
This sequence comes from Neogale vison, assembly GCF_020171115.1. NCBI lineage: Eukaryota > Metazoa > Chordata > Mammalia > Carnivora > Mustelidae > Neogale > Neogale vison. The sequence continues at coordinate 212,679,577 of NC_058091.1, forward strand.
AATATACAAAGAATCAATACAACTAAAAAAAAAAAATCAATTAAAAAAATAGGCAGAAGAACCTGAATAGACATTTTCCCAAAGACAACAAATAGCCAACAGCTATATGAAAAGATGCTCAATATCACTAATCACCAAATACAAATCAAAACCACAATGAGATATCACCTCACACCAGTCACAAAGGCTATCCTTGAAAAGACGAGAAATAACAAGTGTTGACAAAAATGTGGGGGAAAGGGAACCTTGCTGAACTATTGGTGGGCATGTAAATTGGTATAGCAACTTTTGGAAGACAGTATAGAGATTCCTCAAAACACTAAGTCATTCCACTTCTGGTTATTTACCCAAGGAAAACAAAAACACTTATTGGGAAAGATTAATGAATGCCTGTCATTGCTGTTGTATTATTTACAAGAGCCAAGATATAGAAGAAATCTAAGTATCTGCTGACAAATGAATGGATAAAGAAGACGTGGTATATATATACAATGCATTATTACTCATCCAAAAGAAGAATGAGATCTTGTCACTTTCAACAACATGGGTGGACCTAGAAGGTATTACACTAAGTGAAAGAACTCAGAAAGACAAATACCATATGATTTCACTTACATGCAGAACCTAAAAAAACAAAACAAAACAAAACAAATTAGCGGGCAACAAAAAACCCAAAAGAGACTCAAATACAGAGTACAAAATGATGGCTTTTGGGGGTGGGGGGTGGAGAGTGGGAGGGGTGGTACAGAGTGAAGGGATGGGAAAAATAGGTGAAAGGGATGAAGAGGTACTAACTTCCAATTACAAAATAAAGAAATCATAGGGATATAAAGGACAGCATAGGAAATAGTCAATAATATTGTATAACCTTTTATGGTGACAGATGGTAACTACTTATCATGAAAAGTATTTCATCATGTTTATTTTAATTTTTTTTCAAGAGAGAGAGAACATGTAACGTGCATGTGAGCAGGGGGTGGGGCAGAAAGAGAGGGAGAGAATCTTAAGCAGGCATTACATGCAGCTCAGAGGCCAAAGTGGGGCTCAATCTCATAACCCTGAGATCACGACCTAAGCTGAAATCATGAGTCCAACACTTAACCACTTGAGCCAGCCAGGAGCCCCCATAATGTTTATAAATGTCGAATCACTATGTTGTATACCCGAAACTAATATACTATTGTATGTCAACTATAATTCAGTTAATAGAAAAATAAAAAGTATTTAGAACAGAAAAAATTTTAATGTCCTCAACGAATGTTAAAAATATTATTATGCTTATTTATTTTTAACTCCTTATTTATATTTCATTTCATTGATTTTAAGTCTCAATGTTGAGTGCTCTGCCTTTTTTAGGATTTAAATTTATATTAATACATACACATGATTTTATACAGATGATACAAAATATGAATACCTATCTCTGTAATAAATAAGTTTAGAAGACAGCATAAATCTATTTGTGGAAACCCTGAATCTATATGTAATCATTTGTACCATACTTAAGTGATTTCAGTTTTGGAAAAAAAAAATTTGAAAAATTAAAAGTGATCATACTATACTTCACACCTACTCAGATGGCTATTATCAGAAAAAATGGAAAATTACAAATACTGGCAAGGATGTGGAGAAATTAGTAAGTACACAATGCTTACAGGAATTTACAGCCACTGCAGAAAATAGTTTGGTAGTTACTCAAAAAACTGATTGCTGAATTACCATTTGACCCCCAAGTAATTCCTCTTAAGTATAACCCAAAAGAATCTGAAGCAAAGAGATTAACATGGGTTCCCGTGCACCAATATTCAGAGCAGCATTACTTACAATCGCCAAAAGGTGGGAACAACCCAAGTGCCCATCCACAGATTAATAAAAGCAATACAGTATATACATGTAATGGAATATTATTCAGCTATGAAAAGGGAAGGAAATACTGATACATACAACATGACAAACCCTGAAAACTTCATGTAAGTGAAATAATCCATATACAAAAGTAAAATAGTGAACAATTCCACTTATATGAAATATCTAGACTAGTCAGATTCATTGGGGCAGAAAGGAGATGAGAGCTTACCACAGGCTGGGTGTAGGGGGAAATGGAGAGCAATTGTTGTATGACTGCAGAGCACTGCTTGGCATGATAAAAAAAGTCTTAAATAACGGTTACAGTTATTTATACATACAGAAATATGAATTTAATTAATGCCACTGAATTGAACATTTAAAAATGATTAAAATGGCAAATTTATATTATTTTTATATATATATATACAAATATATATAGCTACATTTTGAAAAACTAATATCAAAAACCTATGAATTGTATATTTTAAATGGGTAATTACATAATATATGAATGATCACTGGACATGATTTGTTAAAAATTAACATATAAAGATTACTTAGATTAAATATCATATGTATATAGCATTATAAATATTAGCAGAGCCAACAAATTTGAACATGCCTAAGTAAAGATGGTTTTCAATCATTTAGACATATCAATCTTGATTCAGGATCTATTAACTACTTATAGAAAAGAATAACAAAATAAAAATAGGGTGCGATCAGAAAAAAGTGAATATACTAAGGATGCCACTTGAGGACAGTATATAAACAACTTAGAGTGCCAATTTTCTAGGGATTCAAAGGTATCACTGTACCTACTATGTATCCCTTAGATGAAGAGAACTAGTATGTGGACCTGCATTTTAATAGGCAGTGTGAATCATCTGAAATTAATTTGTAATTAGGAAAAATTATAGTGTTGGATGATTCAGAGAAAGACAGAGATAAAAGAAGTATACCTATTTGTGACTATAAAAAAAGTGTAGTAAAATTATCAGCATTCTGTCCTAGAACCAAATAAAGCAGAAAGAAAGAAAGAAATGAAAAAGAAGAAAAGAAGAAAGAAAAGAGGGAGTGAACAATAGCAGTGCTTTCAAGGAAAGTGAAAGCATCACTTTTAATCTAAGAAGACTATTACTTAAATGTAAGGTTATGTTTACAAAGCATTTACTAAAACACCAATTTAATGATCAATGAGACTTGTCATTATTCTGGACCAATACCCAAATTCTATAGTCTTACACAAAAGTATTTTCATAATGGGGGCACCTGGGTGGCTCAGTGGGTTGAAGCCTCTGCCTTCGGCTCAGGTCATGATCTCAGGGTCCTGGGATCGAGCCCCGCATCGGGATCTCTGCTCAGCAGTGAGCCTGCCCCACCCCCTCTGCTTGCCTCTCTGCCTACTTGTGATCTCAATCTGTCAAATAAATAAATAAAATCTTTAAGAAAAAAAAAGTATTTTCATAAGGGACAGATTGCCATTTAAAAAATTTTTGAAGCATTTAGGGAAACGTGTGTGTGTGTGTTTAAGATTTTATCTATTTGAGAGAGTAAGAGAGACAGAGAGAGCATGAGCAGGAGGAGTGGGAGAAGGAGAAGCAGACTCCCGATTGAGCAGGGAGCCCCATGTGGGGTTCAATCCCAGGACTCCAGGATCATGATCTGAGCCGAAAGCAGACACTTAACTGACTGAGCCACCAGGCACCCTGGTAAACTTGTTTTTTCTAAGTGCAATAAGTTTTTTCTTTTTTTGTTTTTGAAAGATTTTATTTATTGGGACAGAGTGACAGAGAGAGAGAGAGAGAGAGAGAAAACACAAGAGCGGATAGGGAAAGAGGCAAAAGGAGAAGCAGACTCTGAGCTGAGCAGGGACCCAAGCTGAAGGCAAAGGCTTAACCGACTGAGCCACTCAGGCACCCCGAAGTAAGTTTTTTCTAAAATTCTTTTGAAATGCTTTAAAAAACAGTTAGTAATTACTTTGTTAATGTGAACACAAATCTATGAACAGTTTCTTAAATTTCATCAGAAAAATTATTCAAAAGTAAGTCCCCAAAGGAATACAAATTATGTATCATCTATTTATCTCTTCCATACTAAGTTATTTTGGCTCTTATATACCAATTAAAAGAAGGAAATTTCTGGATTCCTCGCTATGACCCATTGAAAATACCCACCCCTTAGTCCAAAACTATTACTTAATTCTATTTGGTTACTAAAGAAAGAAGACCTTTTTAAAAAATAAGTAACTTCTAGAAACAATCAAAGTGAAAGTTAAAGAAATCTGTGAAAGGTAAGAGGTAAACTGTTCCCTTATCTGTGAAGAGACAGATATTCTAACATTTCAATTTTTTCAAATGTCAACTACAAAATGACACTAGGAGGAAACAAAGATACCATAGCACTCATACTGGGGACTTCAATGCTTTCTTACTCCAATTATGCAAGGCCAAATCAGAATGCCAAAAGAATTCTCAAAATTGTATTCATTATAAATTGAAATAAATATGCAACCACCAAGCATGTTTAGCTGGGGCTGGAGACACAGAATAGTCTAACAAAATGCAACAATTCTAGAGTCAAATAGTGTGCACTGGGAACTTTTGGAGGGCATTAACTGTTTATGAAGAGCCTGACCCCTAGTGGCTAGCAACTATGGCTACATACGCACAGAAGAAATAGCCAGTACTTTTTCAGCAGTTTGTCTGGTGTTTTTACTGGATCTCAATTTCAATCAAAAGTAAGAGAAATCGAGGCACCTGCATGGCTCAGTCAGTTAAGTGTCTGCCTTCAGCTCAGGTCATGACCCTAGGGTCCGGGATCGAGCCCATTTCAGGATCCCTGCTCAGCAGGGAGCTGCTTCTCTCTCTGACTATGCCACTCCCCATGCTTGTGCTCCCATTCTCTCTCAAATAAATAAATAAAATCCTTTAAAAAAAAAAAAAAGAGCGAGAGAGAGAAATACTTGCCACTGCAAGTATGAAATCTGAGCTCAAATTATATTTTAGCTTATTATATTATCCCCATTTATTGTACTTCATAAAGTCATATAGAAAATCATCTCATCTAAATTTCTATTTCATTAGAATATGAGATTCAGAGAAGTTCAGGGACTTGAACTGCACTGACTGACAGTGAACATATATAAAAGGAGTTAATTGGTAATGTCTTCAACAATGAGGTTTAAAAAAAAAAATAGTCAACCAAAAAAAGAGTATGCTGCACAATTCCCATACTAACACATTTATTTAGGAAGCAGTCATATTTCTTTTGAATGCCTGGCCTTCAATCAGCACAGCTCTAAAACTCTTCCTTTCATGGGCTGGATCTTACAGAATTGTGTACCTGGGGGAAAAGCGTACCGTAAGAGACTTGAGAGTGCTGCACATAGCAGCCAGGTACACAGCAGTGGGAGAATAAACACGGTCTCCACACTCTGACTGTATTAATCATCTATGCCACGCACGCCTCCATCACCCACCAGTTAAAAGTCCCTCCACTTTCTTTCCTCAGCAGATCTGCAGTGTGTTCTACCCTCACCTCACTACCACACCCACTTTCCAGGCTTCATTTACAACAAGAAGTCATTACTTCCCAAGTCCAGAAATTAGCCTAAAGCTCTTTCCTTTGCTCCCAACTCATATATCTTCTCTCTCCCTCTCCATATACATATCTGGAGATATACATATAATATATACTTACATATATAATATTTATGTACATAGGTATGTATGTATCTAGGCTCCATTCCCAATGTGGAGCTTGAATTCACAACTCTAAAAGTAAGAGTTGTGTGCTCTAGCAAATGACCCAGCCCGGTGCCCTGATGCCTATATTCTTCTTCCTGAATGACTCACCATCTAAAAAGCTCTGTGTAATCCTTGAGTTTTCCCTCAACCTCCAATCCTAGGCCCAGGTCCAATCAATCACTACCTGCTCATTTTCCCTTGACTATAGTGACTTCACACTGCCACTTCATTACTCACCAGCTTCCTACCTTGTCTCCCAGGCTTCATTTCTCCAAGTACCACATCTCTGCCCCACAAATACCAAGTCTATTTGAGAACACACTTTCTAAAGCTCAAATTGACCAATTCAATTACTTTCCTCTTTAAACCTCTTCTTTGGCTCACCACCACTCTAGAGAAAGCCCAACTTCTTAATAAGCTTTCCCAGTTTACAAGACTCTACAGAATGTAACTTATGGGCACAGCTCCTCTTTCCCTGTCCTCCACAAGCAACACCCTACATTTCTCCCCACCCAACTCATGTACCAGGTTTATCTCCCATCTATTCTGAGCTATTTTTAATTCCCCCAATATACAACATTATTTCCTGCAACTAGATAAGAAAACAGTATTCCTGCTACCTGGTATCTACTTATCCTCTCCCTTCTTTTACTTAGATAACTCTTGTTCATCATGCTATCTCAGCTAAGATAGTATTTTTAAAAACCTCAGGGGCGTCTGGGTGGCTCAGTCAGTTAGGCATCTGCCTTTGGCTTGGGTCAATGATCCCAGGGCCCTGGGATCCAGCCCCGTGGCAGGCTCTCTGCTCAGCAGGAAGCCTGCTTCTCCCTCTCTCTGTCTGCCTCTTTCTTTCTCTCTCATAAATAAATAAAACCTTAAAAAAAAAAAAACCCTCACTACTAAAAAGATCAGCAAACTTAGGTGTCTCTCCTCTATGATCCCTATACTTATCCCTATAAATAACTACTAAATCAATGAACTGTGGTACCTAGCCACTTGTTTCTCTTTCAGGCCAAAATGTGAGTTCCTTGAGCTCATATATAACACAGTATTTGACACAAAACACATGCTCATGGGACGCCTAGGTGGCGCAGTTGGTTGGACGACTGCCTCCGGCTCAGGGCGTGATCCTGGAGTCCCGGGATCGAGTCCCACATCAGGCTCCCAGCTCCATGGGGAGTCTGCTTCGCTCTCTGACCTTCTCCTCGCTCATTCTCTCTCTCACTGTCTCTCTCTCTCAAATAAATAAAATTAAAAAAAAAAAAACACATGCTCATAAATGGTTAAGAAGTGAATGGAATCTGCAGCATATCACAAAACCCTCCACTGTACTCTGAATTTATTACATTTCTAGTTTAATAAAGCACCCCCCAATGATACATATGGGCTAATTAAAGAAATGTTCAAAGAGATGTTGTCATGGTCACGTTTCTCTGGCTGGCTATAGTCTACGGATCAAACACTAACCTAGATGTTGCTGTAAAGGTATTTTGTGCAAGTGATTATTAATCAGATGACTTTAAGAAAATGAGAGTGTTCTGAGTTATCTGGGTAGGCCTGATCCAATCAGTTGAAAGGCTTTAAGAACAGAACTGAGGTTTCTCTGAAGAAGAAGAAATCCCACCTTGGACTGGACTTCAGCTTCTACTTGAGATTTTCAAACCCTGCCTGACTGCCTGTCTGATGGATTTTAGACTGACCAAGCAAGCTCTCACAACCACATAAGCCAATTCCTTTCAATAAATCTCTTCATTCTGTTTCTCTCATACAACACCGATTGACACAAGCATCTACTAAATAAAAGTGGACACTCAACCAGATCCTGCAATAACTGATAAAGGGCTCAAGAAGACCAGAAAAAAAAAAAAAAAAAAACAAACAGTTAATTTTAATTGAGAAAGCCCTTTGCTCTGGAATCTATGTTCCTTGTCTCACTCAGTCCTCACCCCAGCACTATGGACATGGTTATTATTTCCATTCCTTCCTTCATTCAACAAATACTTTGAATGCTTATCACATGCCTATTTCTGTCAGTCACTGTTCTAGATGTAGGAAATATAACCTCAAAGAAAACAGACTAGGTCTCTGCTCTCATGGAGCTTAGAGGGCAGGTGATGGCACTGAACCTGAGTGGTTACAGAAGACTGCCTCAACTCACGAAGCACTAAGTCAAGGCACCAGAATTTCAACCTGAGTGTATGGTTCCAAAGCTCTTGCTCTCCTAATTCCAATGCTAAAAGACATGTTCACCCAGAGGAATTTTAACAAGTTGGTACCCAGAATGTAAGCTATATAAAGTGGCTTGTGCCCAGATGCTTCAATGAGTAATGCCTACAGTATGTTGCCCAAGAAAACAGATGATGACCTAGCACACAAAATTTAAGTCCTGTAGACATGGGTAATGAGAAAGATTCTGTGAAAGACGTACGAAGATTTGAGCTATATCTTGAAAGAACACTCGTAGGTCTTCAACTGGCAAAGAAGATGAAGCAACCCAGGAGTCAAGAGGCCCAGCAGGAACAAAAACAGGGACAAAAGAACATTGGTGATATATATAAAGAAACTTAGAAATAGTTTGGCTACAGGAGAAAGTTTGGATCCAGGAGCAGTAAAAGGTCACTAGTAGCCTACTTCCCACAACCACCAAAATCCCATTCCCAATCCAGTCCACTTCAAAAATCTTCAGAGTGGGGCGCCTGGGTGGCTCAGTGGGTTAAAGCCTCTGCCTTTGGCTCAGGTCATGATCCCAGAGTCCTGGGATCGAGCCCCACATCAGGCTCTCTGCTCCGCAGGGAACCTGCTTCCTCCCCTTTCTCTCTGCCTGCCTCTTTGCCTACTTGTGATCTCTCTCTGTCAAATAAATAAATAAAATCTTCAAAAAAAAATCTTCAGAGTGCTGGGTTTAGGGTTTTTTATATTAACACAGTAACTACAAACAAAATGGACTGAAGGAAGTTGGGAGTATGAATGATTTACAAAACAATTCTGGGCTAGCTGAAGCTGGGAATGGAAGGGAAGAAAAAGATGAAAAAGATTCTAAGAAATTATCTAGGAAAGTGACTTAAAATTAATGAAAACACTGACAAAAGCAGTCAAAGTGCTGAAATAAGTTTAAGTGGAATAATCAGAAAATACTTAGCATCACCAAATTCATAGTAGGTACTTAACAAATGTTCCTTTTTCAAAAACAGCTTCCCTGAGATAAAATTTGCACAATAAACTATTTACCCTTTTGAAGTATAGAATTCAATGGGGTTTGGTATTTATTTATAGTGTTGTGAATATATCATCTATAAATCTAATTTTAGAAATTTTCATCACCACAAACAGAAATTTCCTAACCATCAGCAACCTTCTCTGCCCTAACCCTAACTGAAGGCAACCAACAATCTACTTTCTAGCTCTAGAGACTTGCCTGTTTGGGACACTTCGTATAAATGAAATCATATAATCTGTGGTCTTAATAAATATTTCTTGACCTAAACACTCACCAGACCAAGCAAGTAAATTTTTATGCAAAGCATTATGTCTTCCAACTCCAAGATTCTAGGTCACCCATGATAGAGAAGAGAAGGAACTTAAAACTTGGAGAAATTAAAATCTCCAAGGAAAAAGATTATATAGCACAAAGAGCAGAGACCTGATTTCATTTAAGAAGACCTGTACACAGGAGTTGGACAAAGAAATGAAGAAAAAGAACAGCCTCAAAGGCAGGAGAATCGGAACACAGGTACAAAGACTGAGGAAGAGGAGCCACCTGTAGTGTAGAAGACTGCAGAGTTGAAGGAAAAAGGTAACTGTAAAAAGGCTACAGAATTTAGTAACTTTGGGAAGCTGAGTTTCTATAGTACATGTGTGCAGTTCAGAAAAGAAGTAATAGCTTTTGAGAGAAAATGAGTAGCAAAATACAGACAGAAAGAACACAATGTAGTCTTCAGAGTTTTGAGACGATAAAAGGCAGATGCACAAGTGAAATGTTTCAAGAGCGCAAAGTGTTCTTAAATATAAGGTACAGTCAGTTACTTCTAAGTATTCCTTGTACATATTCTCAAGTTACCAGGCAGTAAAAAATAAAGAAAAACCTGTTCTAAGGAATCATCTTCTTTAAAGTGAAACCCACCAAAAGGTCTTTATCATCTTAAAACACAGGGGTTATCCCCATGGTTTCTGCATCATGTAGAATCTCCATTTGAACACACGCAAAATATCAAAACTATCTATCTGAGACACAATAAAACTGTATATAAACAGGGGCGCCTGGGTGGCTCAATGGGTTAAAGCCTCTGCCTTCGGCTCAGGTCATGATGGATCGAGCCCCACATAGGGCTCTCTGCTCAGCAGGGCACCTGCTTCCTCCTCTCTCTCTGCCTGCCTCTCTGCCTACTTGTGATCTCTGTCAAATAAATAAATAAAATATTTTTTTAAAAACTTCATATAAACAAATGAAACCATTGATTTCTCTCTCACCCTATGTATTTATTTTTTTAAGGCTATGAAAACAGCCATGGAAATCTTATACAGAGAAATACAGCTAAGATAACTGGGCAGTCACTAAAAACAAATTCATGTTATAATTCCGCCCAAATCTGTCATCAGCTTAAAATTTTTTTTTTGTTTTTGTTTTTTAAAGATTTTATTTATTTATTTGACAGAGAGAGATCACAAGTAGGCAGAGAGGCAGGCAGAGAGAGAGAGGAGGAAGCAGGCTCCCTGCTGAGCAGAGAGCCCGATGCGGGACTCGATCTGAGCCGAAGGCAGCAGCTTAACCCACTGAGCCACCCAGGTGCCCCCTGTCATCAGCTTATAGTCATAATTTCATGTCTTTCAATTTTAAATACAAACAAAACACACATTCCACACAAATTTACTTCTATGTATTAATCAGGCTAATATGCTTTATATTCAAAAAAAGAAATTAGAAAAATTTTAAGTGAGGTTGACTATCAAAAAAAACCTTGAGCTAATAGGATTTATAAATATTTCCTTTTCACAGGAAGTTAAAAATGTGATAAAGTTTTCTTTATGCTTAACTTACAATTGTAAAAGGCAATCCTCAGAGAGCACAGTTGCTCAAGAACAACAACAGAACAGCTTAAGGTTACACTGAATTAAGAGCAAAATGGGAAGATGGGAACTGAATGTGATTAAGTATAAAGATTTATAGATGTAAAATTCACTTACCTTTTTAAACATAACTAGTGAGATGACCGCTGATGCTGTGAAAAGTGCTGCTATGATTATCATCATAATTCCAACAGGAATACTTTGGTTGAGACCAGTAAGGGATGAAATCCAACCACTAAGAAGTAATTACAAAAAAAAAAAAGTGTGATTAGACAAGTAAGTGAATGACTGCTTTAAAAAAAAAAAAAATAGTAACCAATACATTTTCAGCACTTATAAGCCAGCAATTTTCAAGTTATTCATATTTATATTTACTCACTTAATTTTTACAACTCCATAAGATAGATGCTGTTTTCAATCCTTATTTTGCAGATGAGCACCTAAGTCAGAGATACTCATAACTTGCTCAAAGTCACACAGCTAATAAATGGCATAGTCTGAATTCAAATCCAACACTAAGTACCAGAGCCTTAAGTGTGTACCGCCAGATTTTAGTTTTTTTTTAAGCAAATGTGCTCACTATTACTTTCAGTTCTTTTTAAATTCTGTTTAATTACGAAAGAAAATATTTGCGAACTGTATACCCAACCAACAATTAGCATCCAGAATATATAAAGAACTTACAAAGCTCAACGGTTAGGAAAATAAAAATTCCATTAGAAAATGGGCAAAAGACATGAATATATGTTTCATCAAGGGGATATAAAGAGGCAAATAATCACAAGAAAAGAAGTTCAACATTATGAGTCATTGGAGAAATACAACTTAAAAACTTCAGTGAGCTATCACTACACATCTATCAGAATGGCTAAATTTTTAAAAATGGTAACACCAATCCTGGTCAGGATGTGGAGACGGAGTCACTCATAAATTGTTGGTGCGGATATAACCTGGCAGGGTCATTCTGAAAAACAGTTTGTTAGTTTCTTAAAAAGGATTACATGTGCAACTTCCATATGAACCAACAATTCTACTCTTGGGTATTCATCACAGAGAAGTGAAAATGGATGTTCACACAAAATTTGTTCACAAATGTTTACAGAGGCTTTATTTATAATAGCCTAAAATTAGAAACAGTCCAGAGTCCTTCAAATGGTAAATGATTAAACAAACTGTGGTACATCTACAGTTTTACTCAGGAATAAAAATGAACAAACTATTGATACACACACAACCGAGATGAATCTCTGGAGAACTACACCAAGCAAAAAAAGACAAAAATTACATACCCTATGATTCCATTTCTATAACACTCTTGAAATGACAAAATAATAGAAATGATGAACAGATTAAGTGACTGCTGGGTTAAGAAGTAAATGAGGACAGGAGGAAGTGAATGTGCTATAAAAGGGCAACATGGGAGATTCTCTGGTGATGCAAAGGTTCTTTATCTTTGCTCTACGAATGTCAAGATCCTGGTTTTGACATTACACCACGGTTTTGCAAGGTGTTACCAACAGGAAAAACTGGGTAAACAGTATTATTTCTTGTAACTATGTGAACCTGCAATTATCCCAAAATAAACAAAATTTTTAAAATTTTTTTAAAAATCTGCTGAATCCTATGTGGTCTAGGTATCTTAAAACAGGTCATCCTAAATGCCCTCTCACTAGCAGTCTCCTTTGCTTTGAAGCCACTACACAATGTTATGCTCAATTTTAACACATTTTTCTAAATTTGAGCTAAAAAGCAAAAGAAATTACTTCAATTTCATAAAAATAAAAAAACTGTTTCTGTTAACATAGGCAGTATATTTTTTAATTAAACATTTAAAACATTTCCTTTCCCTCATATGCCAAAGACTAAATACACTATTTGAAATGAGAATGTATTTTTTTTAGAACTAATTTAAAGTATCCATATAAATTCTCTGCATGTACGCATGACCATTAGAGGATCCACAAAGCTACCTATAGTCTGACTGCCATTCTCCACTCTGATTCAGAACTAGCACACAAAATTTAAGTCCTCTCTACTCTAGTTACATCCTTAAATTTTTGTAAACACTGCAGCAAAGTTGCCTCGTACATGCTTTTGCTTATAAAAATTCAACTGTATGCAACTCAATTAAAATCGAAAAGAGGAGGGTTAATTTCAGAGATGTGTATTCTTTACCCACCATTTCATTCAAGGAATGTTTGCTCCAAAGTGTATGAAGAGAGATACCAATCTGCCATTATCTCCTAACCTGAGTCTAAATAATTTAGTTTCAGTTTCTGAGTGTCTCCCACAGAGTGAACATTGCACTGATCCCATTTTCCAAAGATAAGTGTCCATGTGCATATGTGTGTTATTTGTGTGTGTATGGAAATAAATGTCACAATACCTAAATAGTGCTTTACACATAATAGATACCTTTTTCCTTAAGTCCTAGAAGTTCTTTTCTCTCCCTTTCACAATCCTTGGCCCAGCTATTTGACAGTTCCTCAGTATTCTTTTTACTTTTCCTCTTAGTGCCCGTTACATACACATTTCATTTAAACTAGATACAATATGCTATTTTTTTTTAATATTTACAGATTTTTTTTTAAGATTTTATTTATTTATTTGACAGAGAGAGATCACAAGTAGGCAGAAAGTCAGGCAGAGAGAGAGAGGAGGAAGCAGGCTCACCGCTGAGCAGAGAGCCCGATGCGGGGCTCAATCCCAGGACCCTGAGATCATGACCTGAGCCGAAGGCAGTGGCCTAACCCACTGAGCCACCCAGATGCCCCAACAATATGCTATTTTTAAAAACAACAACATAATTTTCAGAATGGTTTGCCCAAAGGTTATGCCTTTGACATTTTTTAAATTGCATTTTTTACCATTTTCACATTTGTTTACTTTTGCTGATCTGGCTTTTCTATGTCAACTATTTTTAGGAAGCCAAAATTACGTAGAGATACTAGAGAAACAGATTAAAACTAAAGTAATTAAAGTAAATGACTTACCAGTTGCCCCAATTGTGAAATCCTGCAGCTTGGAGTACATGAACAGCAAACTGACAAATATAGACGAAGAAGAATACAAAGAATCTGAATGAACTGTCACTCCTTAAAAAAAAAAAAAGGAGGGGGAAAAGAGAAGAGTAGTGTCATTTTTCTCAGTAACTTTATATTACATGAAGAAAGACATTCAAAGACTGAGAAATAACAGTATTTTTAAAAATACCACTGGCAACTATTTAAGGCTATCAAGATAATGTATGTGATCCCTTTTTCCAAATACTCAATAATATTTTAACTCATTTTTTTGTCCTTTCACATTACAACTATATCACAAATACCTTGGCAAAAAAGTTTTTGTTTTCTTCTAAATTATTAAACAATTTCGTTGAGTTTAATTAACATACAATAAACTGCAACTATTTAAATACACAATTTGATAAGGTTTGACATATATATATATATATACTCATGCATCTATTTCAATCAAAATATTAAGTCTCCTTGTCCACCTTGATAATCCCTCCCTTTTTATCCCACCCGCTGCTTTCTGTCACTATAGTTTTCATAGTTTAGAATTCTAAATAAATGAGATCATACAGTATATACTTTCCTGTCTGCCTTCTTTCACTCAGCACAATTATTTTGAGATTTGCTCATTTTCTTGCAACATATCAAGAGTTTCATTCCTTTTCACTGAGTAGTAATCTACTGTACAGATAAACCACAGCCTGTCAATTCATTCACCTATAGATAGACTGTTAGGTCATTTGTAGTTTTTTTACTATTTTTTTTAAAGATTTTATTTATTTATTTGACAGACAGAGATCACAAGTAGGCAGAGAGGCAGGCAGAGAAATGAGGAAGCAGGCTCCCTGCTGAGCAGAGAGCCTTATGCAGGACTCAATCCCAGGACCCTGAGATCATGACCTGAGCCGAAGGCAGAGGCTTTAACCCACTAAGCCACCCAGGCACCCCTAGTTTTTTTTACTATTACAAATAAAGGTGCTATTAATATTCACGTATAAGTCTTCCCATGAACATAAATTTCCTTTTCTCTTGGGTAACTAAAAGTAGAATGGCTACATCACATGATAGGTATACGTTTAACTTTTTAAGAAACTGCCATACTTTTCCAATGGAGTTATTCTATTTTATAGTCCCAGTGGCACTGTAGGAGTATGCCAGTTCCTCCACATCTCACCAACACTTGGTATGGTCAGTCCTTTAAATTGTAGCCATTCTAGCAGGTATATACTACTATCTCGTTTTATTTGAATTTACATTATCTTAATAGCTAATGTTGAGCACTTTTTCATTGCCTTTTGCCATCCATCATCTGTGGTGAACTGTTAAAAATTTTTTAAAATATTTTCCCAATGTTTTAACTGTTTTTTTCTCTTATTGTTAGGTTTTGTGCGCTTGCATGTATCAGTCCTTTATCAGATATATGTTTGGCAGGATTTTTCTCCCAGTCTCCAGCTTATCCTTTCATTCTTTGCAGAATGTCTTTTAAATAGCAAAAGTTTTGCCTTTTTATGAACTCCGATTTGTGAATTTGTTCTTTTATGGTTCTTGATTTATCTGAGAAATCTTTGACAAAGCAGAGAACACAAAGATTCTTTTTCATGTTTTTTAATAGTTTTATACTTTCAGCTTTGCATTTAAATCAATGTTCCTTTCTGAGTTAATTCTTTAAAATATAGTATGAGGTATGGATTAAAGTTTCTCATTTATACAGCATCATTTCTTTAAAAGACTGTCCATTCTGCACAACATTACCACTGCATCTTTTTAAAAAATCAGTAATCTGTATATGGGTGGATTTATTTCTGGATACTCTCTTCCGTCCCATTGTTCTACCTGTCTACCTATATGTCAGTATCACACTATTATAATTACTGGGGTTTTCTATTAAGTCTTCAAATTAAGTAATGTTAGCTCTCCAAATTTTTTGCCCTTTTTCAAAGTTGTTTTGGTTATTCTAGGCTTTTACATTTCTATATGCCTTTTAGAATCATCTTATTTGATTCTATAAAAACAACCTGCTGGGATTTTTATTGGAAATGCATTGCATTTACAGATCCATTTTGAGAGAATTCATATCACAGTAACATCAAGTCTTCCCAACTATTAACAAGGTATATTTCTCCATTTATATTTTCTACACTAATGGCCAAATGACCTGCAAATAAAAACAGTGTTACTTTTTCCTTTTTAGGCTAGGTGCCTTTTCTTTTTTTTTTTTTTCTTGCCTCTTTATTATTGGAGAGAACGTCCATTACAATGGAAGTGTTGAGAATGAACATCCTTATCTTGCTCTTGATCTTAGGTAGAAAGACTCAGTCTTCACTATTCAGTATTGTGTTAGCTGTTACAGTTTTTCATAGATGCTCTTTATCAAGTTTAGAAAGTGCTCTCCTTTTTTAAAGATGTATTTATTTATTTTAGAGAAAGGGAGAAAGACCACACACGGGGGGAGGGGCAGAAGGACAGAAGGAGAGGGAGAAAGAGTATCAAGCAGACTGCATGCTGAGGGCAGAGCCCACATGGGGCTTGATCCCACAATGTGAGATCAGGACCTCAGCCAAAACCAAGAGTTGGACACTTAACCAACTGTGCCACCCAGGTGCTGCTAAAGTTCTCTTTTTTCTAAATTTACTGAGTATTTTCATTATGAGTGATTGAGTATTGTATTTTGTTAAATGTTTCTTCTACATTAAGATAATCATACTGTTTTTCTCTTTTAATTTATAATATGGTGAATTATGCTAATTAATTTTTAGATGTTAAAAATTGAATTCCTGGAAAAGCTCTACCCACTTGATTATAACATGGTATCCTTTTAACAAACTATTGCATTTTGATTTGTTTGGCAAGATTTTCAACCACTCCAAATTTATTCCCTTTTCTTTTCATTGCAGTGACCATTCCAACCCCAAAACACATTTTTCAAGGTCCTTTAACATTTCAACTTTCTCAGACTCAAAACGGTTTTCTTCCCCAGAGATAAAAACAGAAGCCATAGAAAGAAACCTCAACTTTCTTCTCCATATAATGACTTTCCAAATTTATATATACCGCCAACCTTCCTTATTGTTTATCTGTGAGGAGGCAGTATCACTCATTTCAAAATTAACACTTGCATAAAAATCTTCAGTCCATCATTTCTAGTTCCTCTGGAACACTCTCCTTAAGTAGTTACTTAACTTCTCCCACTAAGATCTTCTCAGTGTATAAACACAGTTCTCATCTTCAACTAGCCCTCCTTTAACCGTATCTCCCATGCTAGACTTCCGCCTACTTCAATAAGAAGTCTTGATTTCCTCTACTTCCCTCTTCTTATTCACTTCTCAACCCACTTTAACTTAGCCTTTCCTCACCTATTCCTCCAGAGGTACTTCAAAGTCACAGGCAGTCTATGAATTTCCAAACCAAATTTCTCAAGTCTGTCTTTATTGTGTGTGTGTGTATGTGGGTATTTTTTTTTTAAAGGAATCTCACACTAAAGATCTTCCTTAAACACTCTTTGACCTTGGCTTCTATAATATTATTCACTTCTATTTCTGTTTCTTCTCTAATCTATATTACTTCTCAGTCTGTCAGGAAGTCTTGTATCCTCTAATGTCTGACCCACCAAAACAGGATGAAATCCAAATAATGTAACCCAGCATACGTATATCTTCGTAACAGAAACTGGAAGAACATGCTTTGCTATTCCAATGCTTTTATTTACACTATGTCTAAAATGCCCAGTACAGTCCTCTTTTCTGCCTGGAAAACATGTACTCAGCTTTCAAGATGAGTTGCTAAGTCTACCCCACACTAAAATAGAGGACAATTAAGCTCTACCCCTCAAGAGTAGAATCCACAATTATTATTTGGAATTCTGTGTTAAGATTTGTCCTTTCAGCTCCATCTGTTTATTCATCATTTGTTTCTATCAGTATGGACTCGTGGATATTTATTTTATTCTTTAGGTTAAAATTAAATACTACCATTATTTCAGTTTTAGCCTTTTAGAATCTATTTGCTTAAGCATTTGATCTCTGCTCATTTTGTATTCTCCTTCCTTTAGAATCACCCATTTCTCCCAAGTGCAAGAAGGCAGACTTTAATAGTTCATGAATAATGTTTTCTATACTAGATTTAAATCAAATGGTTCCACCTTTCACAGTAATTTATCAGTAATATATTAATTACACCAAAGTTGGTATTACTTACTGACCATAAAACTTAGAAAACTTCACCAACAAAATACAAACAAGCAACAAAAAGTTCACAATATAAAATTCTATTTTTATTAATACCAAATAGAAATCCCATGTATGCTTCATTTCTCCAGGCTAATACATGGTAAACAAATACTATTTTTAATAAATCAATTTCTTTACTCTTTTTAAATAGGTACTCCTGAAATATATTTCCCTATCCCTTTAGTAGAAAAAGGTTCTAACTTACAATTTTCTTGTTCTTAAGTTTTTACATCATTACCTGTGTACCAAGAAACCATATTATCAAATGGTTAAAATTATATATGGAATATATACTCTGAAATAAAAGCTTCCTACATAATGTCTAAAGGCTTCACAACAGTGATTTCAGTTCCCTAAGAAGGCTCTTTCTTGGTTCCAAACTCACAGATAAATTCTAGAAACTACAACTGCCTAATAACCACCTCTGGTTAAGAAATCTATTAGAAAATACAGAATGTTTTCAAGTCCAATGAAAAAAGTCCTACTAAAAAGCAAGTATTTCTAAAATACTGCTTTTAGATACAAACTGAAGAATGTTAAAACTGGTTCACCTTTCTCTTTTATACATACAGTTAGCACATATAAAAGTAAAGTTAGCATTCTAAATTGATCAAATAAAACCCCAAAGTCTTTGAAACCCATTTAGTCTACTTCTACTTTTCGAACAGACTAGATACCTTTCTCAATATATCTTGTTTCTTTTATGTGATTAACCAATTCTTCTGTTTGTGGACAAGGAGACAGTAAAATTCATGTCATTGTACACCTACCAAATAAATATGATTATTTTAAGACACTGCATATTTCCCTGAGATATAAACTCCATACACCAGCAATTAGTTAACTACCTAAACTCTTACCTCCAAGAATACACAAATCTTCTATATAACCTATCCAAATTATTACAAATGCAATATTAGTCAAACTCAATTTTTAAAAAATTGCCTCATTTTTAAAAAAGATTTATTTAAGAGAAAGAAAGGGAAAGTAAGAGAAAGTGAGAATAGGGGGAGGGGAAGAGGGGGGAGTGAGGGAAAGAGAGAGAAAGAATCCCAAGTAGACTCCCCACTGAGCAGAGAGCCTGATGCAATATGGGTCTCAATCCCACAACCCTGATACCACAATCTGAGCTGAAATCAAAAGGTCAACCCACTGAGCCACCCAGGTGCCCCAGGTTGCCTCATTTTTAACTAAACAAGCAGTCACTGAAAATATAACTCTTTATATCAAAGTGACATTTAAACATGTGAGTCTATCCTGTGAAAATAATTTTCCAATACAGGGTTACATTCCCAGCCAAAAACCTAAAAATTATTAAAAATTCATATTCAAAAAATTGAGCTAATCACAGTTTTAAAGTCAATATTAAGTATAAATAACTTCCCATACACAGAAGAAAGGAAAACTCTATAAAGTGTAAATTAACAAATTTGACCAATATAATTATCAGATGAATACCAAGTTCTTTTGAGATGACTGAGGGAAAAGTCAGATAAGGCTGCCAGAAGACACCCAGGTGGAGGGCTGTAAAGGGACAGAGCCAAAATGAGAAGTCCAGGAGAAAAAAACATCATCAGGGGTGTAGAAGGACTTCAATTGGCACCCAGAACCAAAAGCAGTAGGTCTTATATAATACGAAAGATTAGGAAATAAACTGTTCAAATAACCCAGCTTGTATATAGCTATTTTAAGCCAAAGAAGAAAAAGTACAAATACACTTGAAAAAACTGCTATCAACTGATTTAAGCTAAGCACTTTTAAATTATAATCCAATTCAGTTTACAATAAACTATTTATGGTATTGTGAATATGTTTTATAACTGAACTCACCTACAGAATCTATTTCCTCATCAGAATCAAATAATAAAAGCTTTCTACTACTTGCCATCCTAGCTCTTCCAGATCAAAGTCTACTAGAAAACTGAATCTCAAATAAGCCAGTTGGTTTTGGCTTAATGTCTTGAAATAATACACTGCCAAGTTACAACATACCTTTTTTTTTTTTTAAGAAGTATTTATTTGAGAGAGAAAAAGAGAGTGAGCAAGCACACAAGCAGAGGAGGGGCAGAGGGACAGAAGAGAATCCCAAGCAGATTTCCCCCGAGTGTACAGCCCAACCATAAGGCTCAATCCCACAACCCATGAGATCACAGCCTGAACCGAAATCAAGAGCCAGATGCTCAACCAACGAGCCACCCACGGTCCCCAGAGAGTGAGAATCTTAAGCAGGCTCCACACCCAGTGCAGAGCGCCACACAAGACTCAGTTTCAAACCCTGCAATCCCAACCTAGGGATCATGACCTGAGCCAAAATCAGGAGTCAGATACTTAGCCAACTGAGCCACCCAGGTGCCCTGTTACAACACCTTAAAACAAAAAAAAATTCTCCCCTAAATTTTCATAATAAATTCTCAGAAAATAGATTTATATGATCTTAAAAGTTTATCTCACATTACCTATCAGTATCAGAGATATTAACTACAACTACAGTTTGGGGAACCAAAGAAGAAAAGGTATTTCATCATTTCAAAAGAGCAAACAAAAATTTTACATTTGTAAAACATATAAAGGAGCTCCCCTGATAAGGGAGGACAGCACAACTTAACTAAAATACTAAACATTTTACGTTCGGTAACTTGGTATAGGAGGTAAGAGCATGTAGCTCTATAGACAGACTTGGGTTTGAATCCAAAAGTCTCCCATTAAAAGTTGTGTAACCTCAAGCAAAATCTAAGCCTAAATCTGAGATTTTCTATTTACAAAATGGGATTAACAGTGGAATCTACTTTTACATGGATGAAATGGATGTAAAGGGCTTAGCAGGGAATGTACAGGCACACAGTAAGTAATCAATCAGTAAATGTCTTGTTGGTACCTCTACTTCATTAGTACAATACTACACTAAAACGGTTTTGTTCACAGAATATTCTTCTCATACAAGTGATATCTGGCCTTTGACAAGATCCTGGGCATTTCTGGGTCATGACTGGTAACTTCATTACTACTACGAAAACAAAGTAATATGTAAAATTCTTACAAACGTAAAGACATTGCAATAAAAAGCAACCTACAAAATTACAGTTCCCTTGTCTTAGTTACTTTGGGATGCAACCCCATCTTCCTTCTAATAATTTCGTGCTGGAATCAATTCTTTCTCCAAGGACAGGTGTTACACAGATAAGCTAAAGGAAACAGCACAAACCCATCCAAGTTGTGCATAAAATTTTGCATATGTGTATTTTTCTTTAAAAAGCCTGGGTGGCTCAGTGGGTTAAGCCGCTGCCTTCAGCTCAGGTCATGATCTCAGGGTCCTGGGATCGAGTCCCGCATCGGGGAGCCTGCTTCCTCCTCTCTCTCTGCCTGCCTCTCTGCCTACTTGTGATCTCTCTCTGTCAAATAAATAAATAAAATCTTAAAAAAAAAAAAAAAAGAGAACTCAAAAATTTTAGATTCATAATGGAGTCTGTAACAGAAAAACCATTAAAAGCCACTCACTAGATTAGTCTAAATGAAAAAGCATAAAAATGGGATGAAAGTCTAGACCCCCTAGACTTTGTCTTCCTCCCATCTATGCTATGCCAAAAGCAGAGGCGCATAATAAAAGGTTCACATGTAATGAAATTTCAAACCTAGACCTGGCTTCAAGGTCTATATCCTCTACACTTAATGTTCTATCCTCTACATTTAACTATGTATTTTGTAATAATAGCTAACATTTATTGAACATTATGTGTCAGTGACCATAGCAAACACATGCATTATCCATTTAATGTTTACAATACCCGCTGTGAGGAAGTAATAATATTGACTCCATTTTACTGACGAATAAACAGATTTAGAGAGGTTAAGTGATCCAAATGCAGAGCTGGTAACAGAAATGCTGAGACTCATCTGTGTAACTGTGAAGCTAATGTTTTTAACCATGGGATAAATCTATCCCTAGGCTATTATTTCAGTTCCATTTTGCACAAGAAAGCCAATTATCTATCAATAGGATACCACTCTCTAAATTAACTTCAAATCCTCTATGTAGTGTTTTCTATATAAGGGGAGATTATAAATTTTCTTTCCATTTGTAAAAATTTAGGTTCTTTAGAATAATCCCTTTTAAGAAGAGTTGAGGGGTTACGACTGACAAAATACTATTTTGTAGCTAATCAGAAAATAAGGATTGAAATTTACTAAAACTTTTACTTGATTAAGCAAAAATTTTTCTAACAACTAAAATTTCACAACTGAATTGCCATTCAATTTAGAAAGCATAAACAGCTAAAATCAGCCAGGAGTTAACCATTTAAACAACTTAATATTAATGCCTATAGTCCTATTATTTCCACACTACAAGTTTCCTAACTACTTAATTTACTTCGAAACATCCTTTTATCCCTTCAAGTACTTCCTTAAATGTTCACATACACTTAAATTCTAAATCAATTATCTTAATTTCATATTGCAAGTTAATAAGTATGTACTGCTTCTTCCTTATAGTAAAATGCCATAGAGAAAAATAATATATCTCATAGAATATTACCCAAAGCAAATAACTCTTTTATTAAAAATAAACTAAAAACCTTATCACCAATATCAATTCATCTTGAATCTCTTATTAAAGGGGTTTTACCTATTTTAATATAAATTATGTATGTTACAGATACATTACATATGTCTACTTATATACATAAATAAATACATGCATATGTATCATTCTGCTCTGTTCTATATCTAAACTACTCTTAACTATACCATATATAAATGTGTCTTACCTACCGGTTACCTACCGCCTTTTAAGGAACAATGCTACTCACCTTATTTGTGTTCTCTCTTATTATCAGGTGTGTGCAAAATAATCAGCTAAGAGAACAAAGAATCTAGAACTGACCAAAAGATATTTTAAAACCATTTGTCTTACCAACCTTAAATTATTTACATATTTACTGAAAATCTCTAGAATTAAATAAAGTGCTAGGGATTTTAAAACTCTACAGCTAACACCACCTTCTGCATCTCAGCTGGACTATAAAAGGCACATTTGAAAGTACACTTGACCCTTGAACAACACAGGTTTGGCCTGCGTAGGCCCACTTATACATGGATTTTTTTTTTCAATAAATGTATTGGAAATTTTTTTTTGAAGATTTGCAACAATTTGAAAACAAAGACAAACCACGTAGCCTAGAAATACCAAAAAAAAGAAGAAAAGGTCACAAACACAACTAAACGTAAATACCAAAGACATTGCTTTAGGAGCAAAATTATTTTGCATATTTTTATGGTAGTAAATGACAAATCCATTATAAAAAGTTATCACAACTTATACATACAACACCTAGATTGTACACGATACCATTTATAGTCAAGAGACACATAAAGATATGGCATTAAGTGATAACTGCATATAATTAACTGTAGTACATACTGCGCCACTGCAATAGTTTCATACCCACCTCCTGTTGCTATTGTGGTGAGTTCATGTATTGCCAGTACTGCTTAAAATACCATGTGACATTAGCATCTCTGGGTAAGCAGTTTATCTCTCTAGTAAGCAGCATACTGCAGTAAAAAGTGATCTCTGTACCACCAGTTAGAATGGCCAAAATTAACAAGACAGGAAACAACATGTGTTGGAGAGGATGTTGAGAAAGGGGAACCCTCTTACACTGTTGGTGGGAATGCAAGTTGGTGCAGCCACTTTGGAAAACAGTGTGGAGAGTCCTTAAGAAATTAAAAATAGATCTTCCCTATGACCCTGCAATTGCACTACTGGGTATTTACCCCAAAGATACAGATTAGTGAAAAGAAGGGCCATCTCTACCCCAATGTTTATAGCAGCAATGGCCATGGTTGCCAAACTGTGGAAAAAACCAAGATGCCCTTCAATGGACAAAAGGATAAGGAAGATGTGGTCCGTATACACTACGGAGTATTATGCCTCCATCAGAAAGGATGAATGCCCAACTTTTGTATCAACATGGACAGGATTGGAAGAGATTATGCTGAGTGAAGTAAGTCAAGTAGAGAGAGCCAATTATCATATGGTTTCACTTATCTGTGGAGCATAACAAATAACATGGAGGACATGGGGAGATGGAGAGGAGAAGGGAGTTGAGGGAAATTGGAAGGGGAGGTGAACCATGAGAGACTACGGACTCTGAAAAATAATCTGAGAGTTTTGAAGGGGTGGGGGGTGGGAGGTTGGGGGATACAGGTGGTGGGTATTATGGAGGGCACATATTGCATGGAGCACTGGGTGTGGTGCATAAACAATAAATTCTGTTACGCTGAAAAGAAGTAAATAAATAAATGAAAAAAGTAATCTCTCACAATTCTTGCATATTTTTCATTATGTGTAGTACAATATAGTAAACCTTGAATAACACCATAGGATGCATACAAACTGACTCTAGTGATGCTGGAAGTGCTTCCAAGAACATAGAAAAGTCATGACAAGGAAAAGTTGAATTGCTTGATATGTACTACAGGTTGAAAGGTCTGCAGCTACCCATCATTTCAAGATAAATGAATAAAGCATAAGGAAATTCATGAAGCCATCACTGCATCTACACTAGCAAGTGCAAAGACCTTTCATTTTTTGCTAAATACCTTTTTATCTCGTACTGCAAAGCAGCTTTTCTGTGGGTGTGGAAATGCTATAATAAAGGCATATCTATCTAACATGATCAAGAAGTAAAACAACTTGAAGCAAAAGGAAAGTGAAGGATCTAAAGCTGAAGAATCTGATGCTAGCAAAGGATGGTTTGATAATTTTATTTTATTTTTTTTTAAAGATTTTATTTATTTGACAGACAGAGATCATAAGTAGGCAGAGAGGCAGGCAGAGAGAGAAGGGAAGCAGGCTCCCCGCTGAGCAGAGAGCCGGATATGGGGCTCTATCCCAGGACCCTGAGATCATGATCTGAGCTGAAGACAGAGGCTTTAACCCACTGAGCCACCCAGGCGCCCCTTGTTTGATAATTTTAGAAAAAGGTTTGGCTTTAAAAATGTCAAGCAAGATAGGGACACCTGGGTGGCTCAGTTGGTTGAGCGGCTGCCTTCGGCTCAGGTCATGATCCCAGCGTCCTGGGATCGAGTCCCACATCGGGCTCCTTGCTCGGCGGGGAGCCTGCTTCTCCCTCTGCCTCTGCCTGCCATTCTGTCTGCCTGTGCTCGCTCTCCCTCTCTCTCTCTGATAAATAAATAAAATCTTTAAAAAAAAAAAATGTCAAGATAACAGGAGAAGCAGCTTCTGCCTACCAAGAGACAGCAGATGAGATCCCAGATGCCATTAAAAAAAATCATTGAGGGCGCCTGGGTGGCTCAGTGGGTTAAGCCACTCCCTTGGGCTCAGGTCATGATCTCAGAGTCCTGGGATCGAGTCCCGCATTGGGCTCTCTGCTCAGCAGGGAGCCTGCTTCCCTCTCTCTCTCTCTGCCTGCCTCTCTGCCTACTTGTGATTTCTCTCCGTCAAATAAATAAATAAAATCCTTTAAAAAAATAATAATAAAAAAATAAAAAATAAAAAAAATTATTGAGAAGTAAAGGTATTTGCTAGAATAGGTGTTTAAGGCAGATGAAAGTGCCCTATCAAAAAAAAAAAATGCCACAAAGGACATATATTAGTAAGGAAAAGAAGCAAGCACTAGGATTTAAAGAAGAAAGGGACAGACTAACTCTACAGTTTTGTGCAAATTCCATCAGGTTTATAATCAAGACCACTCTTATCTATAACGCTTTTAACCTCCAAGTCTTCCAGGGAAAAGATAAACACCAGTTGCCAATCCTTTGGTTATACAACAAGGAGGCCTGGACAATGAGAACCCTTCTTCTGAATTGGTTTTATGGATGCTTTGTTCTTGAAATTAGTAAATAATTCTAATACAGTATTATAAATATGACTGTAATACTGTATGCCAATAAAAATATTATTATTCATTCATTAGCACATAGGCTAGGCTACTATAAAGCAACCATCCTGCTGCTTCCTCAGTATCAATGCATGAATTATTATACCTATAAATAAATGTGAATTTCATTTTCATTACCTTTTCATTTTCGATATTTAGTGTAATACATAAAACATCTAGAATGTTTTCTATCATGTAAGACAATATTGACGTATACACTGACAGATGATTCACCTTGTCTAAGGTCATGTTTCATGTCTAAGAAGGAACTTGCCTCTATCTCTCAAATTAAAACCAAAATGTAGTGAGGAAAGGATTCTGCTTAGTATATAGAAAAACAGAAAGAGCACTGCTCTCAACCATAAAAATAAAACAAAAGCTGGATGATGTGCAAAATCACAGTTGTATTACAACTTACCAAAAGGCAACCAGCCAACTAGAACTCTAACTCAAGGACAGACAAGAAACTAGCAGTTATTTACAGAGAGGACCATGAGTGACAAAGTCAGGAAAGAACTCAGCAAAAGCTTAAAATGTATTACTGAAGGCTGAAAACTGGCTTGAGTAATGAACCCCTAGGACCCAAAACACAGAGGGATTCACATCCACCTATAGGCTGTTCTCCATACACTCCCTTAGGGGCTCAGAAGAAAGCCTGGAGGCAGGCCTCACTCCACATACAAGCCTGAGAGAAAGAAGCAACAGTACCTGTAAATTCCTCTATCTTTCCTCAACACAAAACACTTCAGTGGGGGAAGAAGAAAAAGAGCAAGTATCATCTTCCTTAGGACAGGGAAAGAGAGCAGGTAAGGAAAGAGCACAGAAAAAATATCCTCTAACACTGTAGGAAGGACAGAGGTATGTCAGAGTCCACACTATTACAAACACCTTACAGAGTGGAGAGGCGGAGGATCATTGGTAAAACTGAACCACCCCACCAACCCCAACCCACCTCACCACAGAGACAAAGCCTACCCTCAGACTGTGGCTGAATCAGAACCAGAAAGAAGAGCATCTTCCAGTCTTCGACTAGACTCCACCCCCTTACCACTAGGCTAGCCATTAGGCTAGTAAGCAGAATCAACAGTTCACTCCCATGGGGGAGAAAAAAAGAGTGCAGAAAATCCTTCTCAGAAGGACAGACACAAAGAGGAGATACAAAGGAGCAGATGCTAAAAAAATGACTCTGGGAAATTAGGCCTCACTCCAGACATAAGGTAACAAAGGAATCTGAAGACTGTGAGACACCTGTGAGCAATCATAAACCATACCAACAAAAAAATCCCCAACTTCAACCAATTCTTGACTGAATTGCCTGAACTGTCCCCTCCACATAAATACACTAAAACCCTACTAACGGAAAAGACATGCCTGTTTCCATACGTAAACCCTATTTATCTCAGTCTCTTTGATACTTACTATCTATGATATTACTACATATTGTCTTTGGTACATACTCAGTTTTTAATTTTCTTTTCTTCTTTTTTTTTTTTTTTTTAGGAATTGCTGTACTCAACATGGGGCTCAAACTCATGATCCCAAAATCAAGAGATAAATCTCTGTCCAACTGATCCAGCCAGGTGCCCCAAAATGTATCCAGATTTGAATAAGAAATTGTAAGGTATAAAAAGAAACAAGAGAAAACATACTAACAAGAGACAAAACAATCAAAAAACTCAGATATAGCTTAGATGTTAGTGCTATAAAAAATTTAAAATAACTATGAATAATATGTTCAAGACTAAAGTCACAAAGATGAACAACATGAATGAACAAAAGAAAAATCTCAACATATATATGAGCTATAAGAAATAACCAAACAGACATGTCAGAAAGAAAAACATGAGAGCAGACAGAATAACTTTGACAAGTTCCATCAACACGTTCAAAACATCTGAGGGTGAACTTGTAGAAATTACACAAAATGAAATGCAGAGATAAAAAAGAATGAAAAAAAAAAGTAACAGAGCACCCAAAAGATGTAAGGCAGTATCAAACAGTCCAAATTATGTGCAGTAAGAACTCTGGGAAGAAAAGCAGCAAAACAATTATCTGAACAATGATGACTGAGAATTTTCCAAAGTTAACAATAGACTCCAAACCACAGATCCAAGAACATTATGGAACAGTAAGGATGCAAAACAAAAAACACATACCACCAAATACACATAGGCATACCACACATAATCACATTCAAAATGCCCAGAGCACACTGGGCATTAGACACATTAAAAAAAAAAAAAAAAAAAAAAAAGAATAAGAATTACAGGAAGACTTATGAAAACATTTACAAGCCAGAACATAAAATAATGTGTTTCAAGTACTGAATATACTGAATAAACAAAACTGTGAAGCAAGAATTCTACATCCAGTGAAGGTATCTTTAATAAAATGAATGGAAAATAAAGATTTTTTTTTTTTCAGGCAAAACACAGAGAACTGGTTATCAGTATGCCTATATTAAAAGAAATACTAAAGAGAATTCTTCGGACAAAATAATTTTAAGGAGACAGAAATAGGGATGGGAATTTTAAAAAGAAAAATGAAAAGCAGGCCGCCTGGGTGGCTTAGCTAGCTAAGCAGCTGCCTTCCATTCAGGTCATGATCCTGGAGTCCTGGGATGGAGCCCTGCATCCGGCTCCCTGCTCAGCAGGAAGTTGGCTTCTCCCTCTCCCACTCCCCCTGCTTGTGTTCCCCCTCTCGTTGTATCTCTGTCAAGTAAATAAATAAAATCTTTATATATATATATATATATATATGTTTTATATATATGTTATATATATAAATCACATATATATTAATGATATATATCATAAATATGTATCTACCAAACAAGACAGTATCAAACTACATGAAACAAAAACCAGTAGAACTAAAAGAAGAAATCGGAAAATCCACAAATAAATTGGAAATTTCAACCTATCACTCTTGGGAATTAACAAAACAAGTAGACAAAAAATTAGGGCGGTTACAGAAGACTGGAGCAACACTATTAACCAACATGAGCACACTTATATTTACATAACATTCTTCCCATCTAAAGCAGAATATACATTCTTTCAAGGGCACACAAAAGAGATGTTCCTTTCAGAGTTTTAAAATCCTTAGCACTGCTACATTCTATATGAGTTTTCAAAATAGCTTCTGTACTCAATCTGTTACAAGGTATGTTTTTTTGGTTGAAAATTAAGAAAATTAACTCCACACCTATAGTTAGAAAAAGATAACCTTGAGATCCCTGAAAGAGACTCAAGTGTTTTAACATCACACCTACAAAAACTACTATGAAATAAGCTGCATAAAAAGTAACAGGTCATTTTTCTCCATACTCTCAACATTTAGCTGGCAGAGACCTTTATAATGAATAGTAAGTTCTTAACTATCTTGGGTTAAAAAAAACTATTCAAGAAATAAGCATTGCTAGTCAATATTCTAAAACAAATTAACTCACTGAGTGGAGATCACTGAAATACTTGGATTCACCACAAATTAAATAATAATGTAAATGTAACAAATTAGGAACGAACTCATGAGCCCTATTTAGTCTGAAGGCCTAGGTGGAACATTTCAGCAACTACCCACCCATTCAAATGCTTGTAAATATTAAACATGACTCATAGACTATAAAGCACCATATATTCACATACAGATGTAAGAAAATATGATGAACAATAGGTTCTTCATCAGGTACAGAAAGAATATTATCTTTCCATCAGATAAGTTTAATGTCATACTTCACTCTGGTGTCAAAAAAGAAAAACACTCAAATAAGACCTTGAATAGCCAAAGAAATCTTTAAAAAAGAAAAGCAAAGCTGGAGGCATCAAAATTCTGAACTTCAAGTTATATTACAAAGCTATAGTAACCAATACACTATGGTACTAGAACAAAAATAGACACGCAGATCAATAGGAAAGGAGAGAAAACCCAGAAATGAACCCGTAACTGTATGGTCAATTAATCTTCAACAGAGCAGGAAAGAATATCCAATGGGAAAAACAGTCTCTTCAACAACTGGTGTTGGAAAAAATGGAGAGCAACACGCAAAAGAATGAAACTGGACCACTTTCTTATACCATACACAAAAATAAATTCAACATGAATTTAAGACCTACATTTGAGACCTAAAACCATAAAAATCCTAGAGGAGAACAGAGGCAGCAGGTAACCTCTTTAGCACTGGGCACAGCAATTTCCTTCTAGATAGGTCTCCTGAGACAAGTTGGGAAACAAAAGCAAAAATAAACTATTGGGATGTCATCAAAATAAAGGCTTCTGCACAACTCCTTTTGCTCTACATATGATTATGGCTTGAAAGTTGGCCCAAAGAGTCATTCAGCTATTTCTGTTTCCATGGGCACAGGATAAGTCTGAGTATTCTTCTTACTTGAGCTTTTCCTCTTAATCATTGTACTGTTGCTCCTGCCCTATTTTCATCATGGTTTACTGATCTTCTGAGCCCTTCTTTGTTCACTGCCACCTTCTATGACCCTACCACTATCTTTATGTATTTACACTGCTCATGTCTCCCACTGGTCTGGTCAGCACTGCTATTGTCGGGGGGCAAATAATTTGCTTTCTGCTTCTATTAGAGGACTAGCAAAACCTCCTGAATTTGGAGGGTGTCCCTATCACTTCCCAAAGCTTCACCTCCCCTCTAGCCATCATCGTCGTCTGCTCTTCTACATCCACAGATTCCTGCCTTCTCCCTCTATAAGAGCTTACTTTCAGCAAGAGAACTCCTCTGAGTGTCTCTAAACATAGGATTCTATTCCAACTGGTTTTACAGAGAGAAACACTTTTATTCCCATAGTCCAGGCTATACATAAAGAACTTACAAAATTCAACACACCTGTTGTAACATATGCAATAAGTATATGCGTTGGATCAGGTCATGATCCCAGGGTCCTGGGATGGAGCCCCACACAGGCTCCCTACTCAATGGGGAGCCTGCTTTTCCCTCTCCCTCTGCTGCTCCCCCTGCTTGTGCCCTCTCGTTCTCTAATAAATCTTTAAAAAAAAAAAAAAAGGCAGAAGACATGAACAGATATTCCTCCAAAGAAGATATGTAGATGACCAAAAGGCACAAGAAAAGATGCTCAATATCACTTCTCAGGGAAATACAAAACTACAATGAGATATTACCTCACACCTGTCAGAATGGCTAAAATCAACAACACATGAAACAACAGGTGTTGGCAAAGATGCCGAGAAAGCAGAATGCTCTTGCACTCTTGGTGGGAAAGAAAACTGGCACAGCCACTCTGGAAAACAGTATGGAGGTTCCTCAAAAAGTTAAAAATAAAACTACCCCATGATCCAGCAATTACACTATTAGGTATTTACCCAAAGAATACGAAAACACTAATTCAAAGGGATAGATGCATCCAAATGTTTACAGAAAAAGCTAAATTTAACTTTCTGGCTCATTCTTTATTAAAATATGTTTCTCAAGATGTTAAAATGGTGTTATATTTCAATTGTATTTAATATCTAATCCCAATGAGCGAAATAATCCAATGTAAAAGGTGTAATATCCCCATGGATATTAGAAAGAAACAAAACAAATATAACAAAACAAAACTCTGTCTAATGCCCAGAGACAGCTTACTTTTAAAAAGTATACCTGGAAGCAAGTTAGAAATAGTCAATCCATCCTAACAACTAAAAAGCCAAACAAACTGAAAAATCAGCAACTCTTCTTAAATCCCAAAGAAAGTGAGGTCACAGAGCAAACTGCTACCCCAAAACTGGAGAGACAGGTAAATACAGAAGATCAAACCTTATATGAGCAGAAATCTCTGCAGGAACCAATGCCAGGGTAGAAAAATCTCAACTGTAATTGAATTGCTAGAGGTGAACAAACTCTTGGAGTTAAAATCTCCAAGGAGACCTAGTCATGGAGGAGCCCCACATGTTTGTTTTACCAACAACCCAACCTGGTTCTACCAGTGAAAACTGGGGAAAATCCCCTCATGCTTGTGGCAGGAGGAGAAGAAAAGGAACCATTTGGAAATTCTCCTGAGCACTCTGTTCTTAACAAGGTCTGCCCTCAGCAGAAACTAACCAGTGCCTAATTTGCAGAGGGCTTTACTAGAGCCTAACCCACATTAGGAAAGGGAAATACCCAATTCTGGCCAATTCTAGCCATTCTGTCCCATCTAAGGGGGTAGGGATCTTAAGAAGCATCAGTGAAGGGGCACCTGGGTGGCTCAGTGGGTTAAGCCTCTGCCTTCAGCTCAGGTCATGATCTCAGGGTCCTGGGATCAAGCACTACATCGGGCTCTCTGCTCAGCAGGGAGCCTGCCTTCCACCCCTCTCTCTGCCTGCCTCTCTGCCTACTTGTGATTTCTGTCTGTCAAATAAATTTAAAAAAAAAAAGAAGAAGAAGAAGAAGCAGCAGCATCAGTGAAGCTCACAGTCCAGAGGCACAGGCTCCCTAAAAGACACCTAATCTTAGGACTTAAGAATATTTCCCCTTCCCCACAACCATAAGTCATATTACTAAAGGCAAAATTTACAGCAGTTCCTTTTACCTAGTGCATCAAGTTTAGCACAAGTAAAAATTACAAAGTATACAAAAATGCAAAAAATACAGCAAGCATCAGACCAGAGTCAGATATAGCTGGAATGTTGGAATTATCAAAATAGAAATTTCACAATTTCACAACTATGATTAATATGTTAAGGGCTCCAATATATAAAGTAGACAGCATGCAAGATGAAATTAGCAATATAAGTAAGCAGAAAGATGGAGAAACTAAGAAAGAGCAAGCAGAAACGATTAATTGTAGCACAAATAAAGATTGCCTTTGATGGGCTTACTAATAGACTGGACATGGTTGAGAAAAGAATGTGAGCTTGAGGACATCTTAACAACAACCTCCAAAAATAAAAAGCAAAGAGAAAAAGACTTAGAAAAAAAATTAAAGGATATCCAAGAACTATGGGACAACTACAAAAGTTGTAACATATGCAAAACAGGAATGCAAAAGAAAAGAAAGCAGGAGAATATTACAATGAATTATGACTGAGAATTTCCCCCAAATTAATGACAATTACCAAATAACAGATCCAGGAAGTTCAGAGAACACCAAACAGAAGTACATCAAGGAAAATTACATTCAAATCAAAAATCTCAAAGATAAAGAAAAAATCCTGAAAAAAGCCAGAGGGAAAAAACACATTAGCAATAAAGAAACAAAGATAATAATTACATCCAAAATCTCCTTAGAAATCATGCAAAGAAGTAGACAGTTCAATAAAATATTTAGAGCTGAGGGGCACCTGGGTGGCTCAGTGGGTTAAAGCCTCTGCCTTCGGCTGGGTTCATGATCCCAGAGTCCTGGAATCAAGCCCCGCATCGGGCTCTCTGCTCAGCGGGGAGCCTGCTTCCCTTCCTCTCTCTCTCTGCCTGCCTCTCTGCCTACTGTGATCCTTGTCAAATAAATAAATAAAAAATCTTCAAAAAAAAAAATATTTAGAGCTGAGAGAGGAAAAAAAAAAGCCACTAACCGAGAATTTTGAACCCTCTAAAATTATTCCTCAAAAGTAAAGTAGAGAAACTGACATTAAAACAACAAACTAGGGTGCCTGGGTGGCTCAGTGGGTTAAGCCGCTGCCTTCGGCTCAGGTCATGATCTCAGGGTACCGGGATCGAGTCCCACATCGGGCTCTCTGCTCAGCAGGGAACCTGCTTCCTCCTCTCTCTCTCTCTCTCTGCCTGCCTCTCTGCCTACTTGTGATCTCTGTCAAATAAATAAATAAAATCTTTAAAAAAAAAAAAAAAAACAACTAAAACTGAAGGTATCTGGGGCGCCTGGGTGGCTCAGTGGGTTGGACCGCTGCCTTCGGCTCAAGTCATGATCTCGGGG
The DNA here is from genome assembly GCF_020171115.1 of Neogale vison. Taxonomy (NCBI): domain Eukaryota; kingdom Metazoa; phylum Chordata; class Mammalia; order Carnivora; family Mustelidae; genus Neogale; species Neogale vison. Next base: position 212,713,256 of record NC_058091.1, read on the forward strand.
TCCTGGGATCGAGTCCCGCATTGGGCTCTCTGCTCAGTAGGGAGCCCGCTTCCTTCTCTCTCTGCCTGCCTCTCTGCCTACTTGTGATCTCTCTCTGTCAAATAAATAAAGAAAATCTAAAAAAAAAAAAAACTGAAGGTATTTGTTGGTAGTAGACCACCCTTGCAAAAAATGTTAAGTTTTTCAGAGGAAAGGAAAATAATGTCAGAAAAAGAGATCCACATAAAGGAAGAGCATGAAAGAGTAAATGAAGGGAAAAGACTTAACTATGTGTAGATAAATGCTTACATGTAAGTAACAAAAATGACAGCAACTGATAAAAGGAAAGGAAGGAGAAATTAGGATTTTTTTTTTAAGATTTTATTTATTTATTTGACAGTGAGAGAGATCACAAGGGGAAACAGGCTCCCCACCACGCAGAGAGCTGAATGCGAGGCTCGATCCCAGGACCCTGAGACCTACGACCTGAGCCGAAGGTGGAGGTTTTAACCCACTGAGCCACCCAGGTGCCCCAGGATTATTTTGATATTATAAAGTACTCCCAAGAAGTGGTATATGTTACTTAAAAGTGAATGTGGATAAGTTGTACATGTATATTGTGGACTCCAGGAACTGACAGATTGAGAAAAGGCAGTGAAAAATCCAACACTCATTCATGATATAAGCTCTCAGTAAACTGTCTACAAAAACCTACAATTAGCAATCACATTTCATGGTGAGAAACTAGAAAGCTCTCCTTCTAAGATGAAGAATAAGGCAAGAAAATCTCTCACCACAGCTTGTCAAAATCAAACCAAAAGTCCAAGTTAATGCACTAGGACAAGAAAAACAAACAAAAGGTATAAAGACTGAGAAAGAAGGAATTAAACTATTTTTTGTTTGCAGATAACATGATCATCTACATAGAAAATATGAAAGCATCAACAAAACCTCCTAGAACTAATAAGCAATTAATGCAAAGTGGCAGGATACAATGTTAATATACAAAAATCAATTGCTCCATTACACAGCAGCAATGAACAAGTGAAATTTGAAATTAAAAACACAATACCATTTATAATACCACCCAACAAAGGAAAACAAAATATGTACAAGGTCTATACGAGGAAAACTACAAACTCTGATAAAAGAAATAAAGGAAATAAATGGAGATATATTCCATCTTCATGAATAGAAGAGTCAATACTGTCCAGATGTCAGTTCTTTCCAACTTTTCCATAGATTTCCTCACTTGAAGGAGTTGAAAACTTTTATCAACACAAAAACCTACACACAAATGTTGACAGAAGTTTTACTCATAACTGCCAAAAACTTAGAAGCAACAAAGATGTCCTTCAGTAACTGAATAAGTAAATGAACTGTGGTGCATCCAGACAAAGTAATCTTATTCAACACTAGAAAGAAATTAGTTATCAAGTCAGGAAAAGACACAGATCAGGGCGCCTGGGTGGCTCAGTGGGTTAAAGCCTCTGCCTCTGGCTCAGGTCATGATCCCAGGGTCCTGGGATTGAGCCCCGCATCGGGTTATCTGCTTAGCAGGGAGCCTGCTTCCTCCTCTCTCTCTCTCTCTGCCTGAGTCTCTGCCTGCTTGTGATCTCTGTCTGTCAAATAAATAAATAAAATCTTAAAAAAAAAAAAAAAAGACGACACAGATGACATTTCTAATAAAGAGGCCAATATGAAAAGGCTACATACCACATGACTCCAACAACAGGACTTTCTGGAGAAGGCTAAACTATGGAGATAATAAAAAGATCGGTAGGGGCGCCTGGGTGGCTCAGTGGGTTAAAGCCTCTGCCTTTGGCTCAGGTCATGATCCCGGGGTCCTGGGATCGAGCCCCACATTGGGCTCTCTGCTCGGCGGGGAGCCTGCTTCCTCCTCTCTCTCTGCCTGCCTCTCTGCCTACTTGTGATCTCTGTCTGTCAAATAAATAAATAAAATCTTTTTAAAAAAAAAAAAAAAAAAAGGTCGGTAGTTGCCAGGCAGTGGTGAAGAGGGAAGAATGAAAAGGCAAAACATGTAGGATTTTTACAGCAGAGAAACTACTCTGTATGAAATACATATAGTGGATATGTTATTATATTAATTCAAACCTCTAAAAGGTACAACATCAAGAGTGAACCCTAATATAAAATATAGCCTTGGAGTGATAATAATGTGTGTCGGTCTGTCAATTTTAACAAATGTACCTCTCTAGTGGTGATACAGGTAACAGAGACAGCTATGTGTATGTGTAAGCAAGAGTTATATGGGAAATCTCTGCACCTTATTCCCAGTTTGGTTGTGAACTTAAAATTGTTCTAGAATAGGGGCACCTGGGTGGCTCAGTGGGTTAAGCCGCTGCCTTCGACTCAGGTCATGATCCCAGGGTCCTGGGATCGAGTTCTGCATCGGGCTCTCTGCTCAGCAGGGAGCCTGCTTCCCTCTCTCTCTCTCTGCCTGCCTCTCTGTCTACTTGTGATCTCTGTCTGTTAAATAAACAAATAAAATCTTTTAAAAAAATTGTTCTAGAATATAAAATAAAAAATTAAAAATAAAGTATACCTGGATCTCCAGTTAAACATACACTTTTACCTCTACTCTCTCCCAAAGTGCCACTAAAATGACAGTAAATAATTTTTATCATTTTAGGGTTTTTTAAAAAATAAAACCACAGAAACAAAAACAAAGAGAAGATGATGGTAAACAAAATTTTATAAGCTGTAAAGGAAATAGGCAAGTAGTAACTGATCAACAGACAAAACTGAAATTCAAGTCAACAAGAGAGAAAGTTAAGAAACAAGCTGCCTGAAAAGGTATTAGCCTAAGAAAACCTCAAAAATTAGAAACAAGCTATTGCTGCAAGTAGAGGTAAAGACAAGAAGACTGGCTTAAAGTCTATATAAAAAGCAATCTGACCTCAGGTTCTTGTCCCCCATTCCCACAGAGCAAGTGCCATTCTAAAACCAAGGCAGAAGCCTGGACATTTACTTCCTGGAGAAACTGAACCAAAGGGAATCTTTGAGAACCACAGTCCTACTGAAAACAGAAATCCAGTGAACATTCATAGTCTGAATGGCAAGAAGATACCCAGTCTCCTTCTCACCCTACTCTGATAACAGTAGCCAGATTAATCTCATGTTAGAGAGTAAAAAAATCATTGTGAAACAATTATTTCTGAGGAAAATAAGTCACTGCAAGAGGCAAAAGCCAAAACCAAAACCAAAGAAACCCAAACAGGGGGCGCCTGGGTGGCTCAGTGAGTTAAAGCCTCTGCCTTTGGCTCAGGTCATGATCTCAGGATCCTGGGATCGAGCCCAGCATTGGGCTCTCTGCTCAGCAGAGAGCCTGCTTCTCTCTCTCTCTCTCTCTCTCTCTCTCTACCTGCCTCTCTACCTACTTGTGATCTCTGTCAAATAAATAAATAAAATCTTAAAAAAAAAAAACCCAAACACCTACCAATATAGGCAGCACATGAATGGAATGGTCCAACTCTTACCATCCCACTTTACAGAGGCTACTCAAAGGTCCTAGCCACACTCAAAGAACTTCTATTTAATTTCATAGTGCAATTTTTAAAAGTTTTTTTAAAATAATTTGAGTTTATATGTTTAATAGTTTAAAGAGTCAAATATTTATCTACATGGTTGTTTCAAAAAAACAAGTTATCTTGGGGCGCCTGGGTGGCTCAGTGAGTTAAAGCCTCTGCCTTCGGCTCTGGTCATGATCCCGGGGTCCTGGGATAGAGCCCCACATCGGGCTCTCTGCTCAGGAGGGAGCCTGCTTCCTCCTCTCTCTCTCTGCCTGCCTCTCTGCCAACTTGTGATCTCTGTCAAATAAATAAATAAAATCTTTAAAAACAAACGAACAAACAAAAAAACAAGCTATCTTCTAACACCTCCACAATTCTTCCACAATCCATTGCCATTCTTTAGATGTAATCATTTTTAATTCTCAATTATTTGGACACTTACCTCCATAACCTTGAGCAGTATACTCATATTACTACTACTTGGTTTTTCCTTTGAACATTAAATAGCAACTTACTATTCCAGAAATAAGGTTTTTGCTTTCTTTTAAATCCTTCTTCCCTACCTCTAGCCCCACCCTGTACATAAACACTTTGTTTCCATTTTCCAAATATGGCTGTATCTTAGCTCACTTTTTATGACTAAGTAAACATTATTCACAGCTGAGACAGGAAATAAATTTCTACTCTGCACAGCCATTTTAGATTTCCCTAGATTTAGCAACTATCATTCATATATACTAATCTCCCATTAATTTGTGAAAATCTGCTCTTAACACATTCAAATTTATTAAAAATTCTATCAATCTTATCTTCTTGAAAATATTTCTCTTAAAATCTTCTGATCAGGGGCGCCTGGGTGGCTCAATCATTAAGCATCTGCCTTCAGCTCAGGTCACGATACCAGCATCCCGGAATCGAGCCCTACATCGGGCTCCCCGCTCGATGAGAAGCCTGCTTCTCCCTCCCCCACTCCCCCTGCTTGTGTTACCTCTCTGTCAAATAAATAAAAATAAAATCTTAAAAAAAAAAATCTTCTGATTGGCTAAAATATGAATTGATAAAGCCTCAGGATGGCCACTAACTTCTATCTTGAGACCACTCTTCAACATCATCTTGGGAATAAAGTAGTCCTCTCTCTTGTATTATAAGTCCTGTTTTCTAGACCCCATGTTTTCCTTTTTCATGCATTACTCTCTCATTTTGGCAGGGATATTATTCCAGTAGAGTCCTGAGAAACGATACAGGAAAGATATACTTTGTGAAATTCTGTTGTCCATATTATCAGACACTGAATTTCATAGTTTATTTAATTTCCAGCTCAGAAATTATCTTTCTTTCAAAATGACAGCACTATTCAACTGTCTTCTAGTTTTCAGTGTTAGTATTCGGAAGATTAATGTCATCCTGATTCTTAAAAATTTCTAGGAAACAGAATAAAACAAAAGGATGAAAAATACAAGGAAAGAAAAAGAACACCAGATTCCCAATATCTGATTAGCTAGATAATTAAAAAGAACACAATGAAAACAGAAAGGGAAAAAAAAATCAATGAAACAATGTAATAAATTTTCCCAGAAATTAAGGCTTTAAGTCTCTAGAGTAAAAAGGATCAAAGAGTGACTAGTGCAATAAATGAAAAAGATACCTAGGGATAAAAAGAAAATCTTAGACACTTCCAAGAAAAGGAAAAAAGAAAATGAGCTTCATGAAAAGATTAAGAATCAGAATGGTATCAGATTTCTCAATAGAAATAATGACATTAAAAGCCAAGGAAATGATGCTTTCAAAATTCTGAGAGCTGTAATTTCCAACCTATATCCAACCGAACTATGAGCTGAATGTGTGGTAATAAATAAGCACTCCCATATGTGCTAAGACTCAAAAAAAGAACACTTTTTCGTATACCCTTTTGCTGATGAAGATGTACTAGGCCAAAAAACAAAACAACAACAACAACAGAGTAAATGGAGAGAGACGGGGCGGGGGCGGGGAGGAGAAGGGCGGGGACAGGGAGAAAGAGATGGAGAGACAGGAGACAGGAGACAGGACCCTGGTATAGAAATATAATACTGAAGACAAAGAAAAGAAAATACAGGATTACACAGAAACTAACCAGTTCAAATGAAGAGAGGAGGAACAAGAACTCTATAAGGAATGTCTTAATGGCAGCAGGGGGAGTGATGACGAAACAGACCACCTAACATATTTGAGCATCGTTTTTTAATTATGCCAGGAAATCCACAAAGATTCAGAAAAAAGAAGTGTGTGTGTGTGTGTGTGTAAAAAGAAGACCCCAAAACAAGGCAACTATTTATTGCAGTAATGGCAGTTGTACAAAAAAAAAAGTCCAGTTGTAAATACTATTTACACAGCAGTAAACGAGGAACTTCAAATATCAACCTAAACTAAAATTATCTTACATGTAATGGAAGAACTGTAGGGATACAGAGTAAATATAGGAGGGTGAAAGGGGGACCATACAAGCTATGGAAAAGTTGAAAGATCATTATGAATAGTAGGAAATGACTGCCGGACACCTGAAACTTAAAAATCAAGAAGCGGAAATTCATTTCCAACATGACAGAGTGACAAAGTCAACAAATCCTCTCCTCAAAAAGTCAAAAAAAAAATTTTTTTTTTTTTAATTTGACAGAGAGAGTTCACAAGTAGGTAGAGAGGCAGGCAGAGAGAGAGAGAGAGAAGGAAGCAGGCTCCCTGCTGAGCAGAGAGCCCGATGCGGGACTCGATCCCAGGACCCTGAGATCATGACCTGAGCCGAAGGCAGCGGCTTAACCCACTGAGCCACCCAGGTGCCCCAAAAAGTCAAAATTTTTAAAAGCTGGATAAAACAAAAAACCACTTCAATACCCTGGCATATAACTGAGAAACAGTTTTATTCTGGTTAAGAACAGCATGAGTCTGTAGCATTTTCACTGAAACTGTTCCCTTCCCTATACTATGCTGGGATGACATTTCAACCATGATAAGATAAGGCATGAAAATCAGCACCTTCACTGCAGCTGTCAGAAGGGATTCGCAAAACTAAATAGGACTTATCCCACAAATGCAAGGTTGGTTTAATATCTAATAATCAATCAATGTAATGTACCATATTAATAAAGGAATAAACCACATGATTATCTCGACACAGAAAAAGCATCTGGAAAAATACACTACAATTCATTATTAAAAACTCTTAACAAGGTACAAATAAAGGAGAGGTTCCTCAAACCAATAAAAGGCAATTATAAAAACTCTAGAACTATATCATACTTAATGATGAATGCTCTCCCCCTAAAAAGGGGAACAAAGCATACCTTTCAACTTTCTACTTCTGCTCCCATTTTACTAGAAGTATAATCAACAAAAGGAAGGAAAGAAAGGTACATTGATCACAGATATCCAGTTAGGAAATTAAAACACAAAACCTTTTATCTGCGTAAGACATAATCCTACATATGGAGATAAATCTCAAGTCTACACTTGATGAAGGAGTTCAGCAAGGTAGAACAACACAAGGTCAATATACAAAGTCCCATTGGATTTCCAAACTGCATATGACAAACAATCTTAAGAAAATAATTTCACTCAGAATGACATAAAAAAGATAAAGGACTCGGGAATAAATTCAACAAAGTAAGTTAAAAATTTGTATAATTAAAACTTAAGAACAATGCTGAAAGAAATTAAAAAAAAAGTATTTAAATAAATGGAGAAATATCGCATATTCGTGGATCACAAAACTCAATATAGTTAAGATATCAGTTCTCCCCCCCAAAGAGGCTTACAAATTTTACTCAAGCCCTATCAAAATCCCAAGGGGCATATTTGTCTTTTAGCAAAATAGAGAAATTGATTATAAAATTTAAACGAAGTCAAAGAATCCTTAAATAGCCAAAATAATCCTGTGTTCATCAAGGATACTGATGTCTAATTTTCTTGTAATGTACTTGTCTGATTTTGGTATCAGAATAATGTTGGCCTCATAAAGTGAATATGAAAGCGTTTCCTTCTCTCTCTTTTTTTTTTTAGAAGAGTTTGCTACTTTTTGGAAGGATTGGTATTAATTCTTCTTTAAATGTTAGAATTCGCTAGTAGAGCCACGTGGTTCTAGAGTTGTTTGTTGGGAGGTTTTCGAGGACTGATTTGTCTCCTTGTGAGTAATGGTCTGTTCAGATTTTCTGTGTGTTCATGATTCAGATTTGATAATTGGTATGTTTCAGGAATTTATTTCTTCTGTTATCTAATTTGTTGGGAGTAGAATCTTGTGTACTGAATTCTTAATTTTGTTAGTTTTTCTCAATTTTATCATGTATACTAGTAACACTTTAAAAAATATTCTCTAGTGAAATTCTGTTGATGTGTTTGTGTGCACATTTTGATCAAGATCATTCTGTGGGTCTGTTTGATTTTTTTAAGTAAATTTATAGAGTTGTGCAATCGTCACCATAATCAGTTTAGAACTTTTTTTCAAAAGTTCTAAACTAAATCAATTTAGTTGGATCTCAATTTTTCTGGATCTCATTTGCAATCAGTCCCATTACCACTTCTTGGTAACTACTGATATGTTGTATGTCTCTCACATTTCTGTTTTCTGGACAGTTTATGGAAATGGAATTAGACTATGTAGTCTTTTGCTGTATTCTTTTACTTAGAATAATGTTTTTGAGGCTCATCCAGTTTGCAAAATGTTTAAATAATTTATTTTTAATTGCTTAATAATAAAAAATAGCAAACCAGAGCACTTGGGTGGCTTAGTTGGTTAAGTGTCTGCCTTCGGCTCCAGTCATGATCCCAGAGTCCTGGGATCAAGTCGACTTTGGGCTCCCTGCTCAGCAGGGTGTTTGCTTCTCCCTCTACCCTGTCCCCACTTGTGCTCTCTCTCCCTATCTCGCAGAAATAAATAAAATCTTATAAAAAAATAACAAACCAAATTCAACTATACATGAAAAGGATCATATACCATGATCAAGTGGGATTTATTCCAAGGATGAAGGGATGGTTTGATATCCACATATCAAAGTGATAAAGCATGCTAACAAAATGAAAGACAAAAATCATATGATCATCTCGATACAGAAAAAGTATTTCACAAAATTCAACATACATTTATTAAAAATCTGAACAAAGAGGTGCCTGGGTGATGGTGCAATTAGTTAAGCATCTGACTCTTGGTTTTAGCTCAGGTCATGATCTCAGGGTCTTAAGATCAAGCACCACATTGTGCTCTGTGTGGAGACTAATTGAGACTCTCTGTCCCTCTCCCTCTGCCCCTCCCACCCCCCAAAATAAATAAACAAATCTTCAAGAAAAAAGTTCCTAACAAAGTGGGTATAGAAGGAATATACCTCAACATAATGAAGGTCACATATGATAAGCCCGTAGTTAACATAATATTCAGTGGTGAAAAGCTGAAAGCTTTTCTTCTAACAAGACAAAAATGCCCATTCTCACCACTTTTACTCAATATGGAACTAGAAATCATAGAGGCATCCACAACAGAAGGAAGAAATAAAATTATCATTATCTGCAGATAACATGATTTTATATATAGAAAACTCTACAGACTCCACTGAAAACCTGTTAGAACTAAAAAATTCAGTAAAGTTACAGGATACTAAATCAATACACAAAAATTCTTTGTTTTTCTACATTTACAACAAACTATTAAACAGAGAAATTAAGAAAATAATCTTACTTGCAACTGCATAAAAAAGAGTAAAATACCTAGGAATAAATTTAACTTAGGAAATGAAAGACCCTTACACTGAAAACTGTAAGACACTGATTAAAGAAACTGAAAACACATAAAACTGAAAACACAAATAAATGGCAAGATACATCATGCTTGTAGACTGGAAAAATATTGTCAAAATGTCCACGCTCCTCAAAGCAATCTACAGATTCAAAAAATCCCTATCAAAGTTCCAGTGGTATTTTCCACAGAAATAGAACAATCCTAAAATTTGTATGGAACTACAAAAGACCTTAGCAATTTTGAGAAAGAAGGACCAAACTGGAGGCATCACAATTCCTGATTTCAAACTATTATTACAAAGCTACAGTAATCAAAACAGTATGGTCATGGCATACAAACACAAGACTAATTAATACAAGATTAATTCGACAGAAACACAGTTCAACTGAACAGAACAGAGAGCCCCAAAAAAAATCCATACATATTTGGTCAATTAATGTACCACACAAAGGAGCCAAATATGTACAATGGAGTGTAAGAGTCTCTTCAATAAATTCTATTGGGAAAACTGGAGAGCCACACGCAAAAGAATAGAAATTAGACCACTATCTTACATCATACACAAAAACTAATTGACATTGGATTTAAGACTTGAATGAAACACCTGAAACCATACAACTCATAGAAGAAAATACACGTGGTAAGCCCCCTGACATCATTCTTGGCACTATTTGGATCTGACGCTAAAAGCAAAAGTGACAAAAGCAAAAACCAACAAGTGAGACTACAACAAATAAAAAGCTTTGGCTTAGGGTGCCTGGGTGGCTCAGTGGGTTAAAGCCTCTGCCTTCGGCTCAGGTCATGATCTCGGGGTTGTGGACTTGATCCCTAAGTCAGATTCTGAGCTCAGCAGGAAATCTGCAGAAGACTCTCTCCCTCGGTGCCTCCTGTTCACACTTAAGCTCGCTCTAATAAATCTTAAAAATAAGATTTATTTTTATTTAAAAAGAAAAAGAAAAAAAAGAAAAAGAAAAAATCACAGAGAAATAAAGTAAAATATATTTAAAAAGTATAACTTATTGATCCAAAAGGCAAAGAAAGAAAAAGGTATATAGCCGGTATGTTTTATACAGTAAGTAGTACATATAAATAGAAGGCAGAACTGTGGGAAACAGTGTGGAGTTTCCTCAGAAAGTTGTAAAGAGAGCTACCATACAAGCCAGCAATTACACTACTGGGTATTTACCCCAAGGATACAAATGTGGTGATCCAAAGGGGCACCTGTACTCCAATGTTTACAGCAGCAATGTCAACAACAGCCAAACCAGGGAAAGAGCCCAGATGTCCATCAACAGATGAATGGGTAAAGAAGATGTGGTATACATACAACGGAATACTATGCTGCCATCAAAAAATGAAATTTTGCCATTTGCAATGATGTGGATGGTACTAGAGGGTATTAGGCTAAGCAAAATAAGTCAATCGGAGAAAGACAACTATCATGTGATCTCAGTCATATGTGGAATTTAAGAAACAAAACAGAAGATCATAGGGGAAGAGAGGAAAAAATAAAACAAAACAAAACCAGAGGGGGAGATGAACCATAAGAGATACTTAATCCTAGGAAACAAACCAAGGGATGCCAGAGCAGAGGGAAGTGGGGGGATGGGGTAACTGGGTGATAGGCATTAAGGAGGGTACATGATAAAATGATATACATGATATAAGATTGATGAATCATTGACCTCTACCTCTAAAACCAATAATACATTATATGTTAATTAACTTAAATTTAAAAAATAAATTCAATAACAAAAAAAATTAAGGTACCCTCTGGATGATTCAAGAAAAGGGGCACTAAGAAATTTTCTGGGGTGATGGTAATACTGCATTATATATTGACAGAGTTTGTAAATTTAGATTTTACACACACCAAAAAAAACACACAAGAATAAATCAAAACTGTAAACAAATACTAAGCTCTAGTTACTGATGTCAATTTACCTTATAAAGCATCTATATGTTAGGATAGAATTTAGACAGTGTATATATGGTGTTCGATGTTAAATTCTTTCAACTTTGCTATTTTTGAAACTTTTCATAATTAAATATAAGAATTATTTCTCTTCAAAAAAAATAGAAGGCAGATATAAATCCATATAAATAAGTAATTATATTAAATATAGACAAAAAACCTCCAATTAAAAGGCTAGATTATCATACTGGGTTTTTTAGTGTTTATTTTTATCTCTCAACACAAGGATATACATACACCCTAGCATAAATTATGATTTCCTCTAGCTTAGACTGAGGCACCAGAGGACAATGAACTAAAAGCAGCAAAAGATGATTTATAACAAGTAACATTTTAATGGACTAAAAGTAAATAATAAAATCTAACACAAAACCAAAACATTAATTCCAGCTATCACTGACAACCTATAAAATATAGTATTTTGCATATATTATCTCTAATCCTTTTATCAACTCTGCAAATATTATCCCCTATTTACATTCAACAAACTGAGGCAGTAGTTTTGTTCTGCATTTTCCTAGGAGCTCAACACTTTTAAGCAGAGAAGCCAGGATTCTTACCCGTTTTCGGTCTATTTCCAATAAACACTGCCTCAATAATAATGACTTAATATCTTAAATTATTTACATAATGCTTAGTCATTTGCAGAAGCACAAAATTAAGATCAAAGTTATAATCTCTTTAAAATATGTAAGTGACAACATAACAAGTGCAGACTTAATTTTGACAGCTATTAAACTTAACTTTTAAAAACACATATATCTGGGCGCCTGGGTGGCTCAGCGGGTTATGCCTCTGCCTTTGGCTCAGGTCATGATCTCAGGGTCCTGGGATCGAGTCCTGTATTGGGCTCTCTGCTTGGCAGGGAGCCTGCTTCCTCCTCTCTCTCTCTCTGCCTACTTGTGATCTCTCTCTGTCAAATAAATAAATAAAATCTTTAAAAAAAAAAAAAACAAAACATATATCTGAAACTTCTCTACATGGTCCTTCAGATTCTGGTGGAGGGATAACCTTATGAAGGACAAAGTCCTATAAGTGTAACAGTAAAACCAGTTTCTTGGTGGAAAACTAAGATAACTCATACAGAACAGTATTTTACACAGTTTGAAAACCATCTTTTTTTTTTTATAAATGCATGCAATTTTTTTTAAGATTTTATTTACTTGACACACAGAGAGAGAAATCACAAGTAGGCAGAGAGGCAGGCAGAGAAAGAGGGGGAAGCAGGCTCTCCGCTGAGCAGAGAGCCCAATGCGGCACTTGATCCCAGGACCCTGAGATCATGACCTGAGCCGAATGCAGAAGCTTTAACCCACTGAGCCACACAGGTGCCCCAAAAAATAACTAGTTTATTCTAAAACAATCCAGCCAAGTTTTTCTTACTACTTACCATTCTTTTTCTTTTTTCTTTTCTTTTTTTTTTTTTTTTGGCTGAGGGAGGGGGAGGGTAGAGGGAGAAGGAGAGAGAAAATCTCAAGGAAGCTCCCTAACCACAGTGTGAGCTGTAAGCTGGAGGCAGGTCTTGATCTCACAAACCTGAGATCACGATCCGAGCCAAAATTAAGCCAGACGCTTAAACAACTGAGCCACCCAGGTGCACCTTATTGCTTACTAGTCTTTCTTCACTTCTAGGGGGATACCTGGAGAAATAAAATTCAGGAGATATTTAAATAATCTTATGGCAGAAGAGCCAAATACACCATTAGCCAAAGAAGAGTAAAACTTGAAAACTGTGAGGGGCACCTAGGTGGCTACTTCTCTCCCTCTGCTTGTGCGCTCTTGCTCTAAAATAAGTAAGGAAGGGGGGCGCCTGGGTAGCTCAGTGGGTTAAAGCCACTGCCTTCAGCTCGGGTCATGATCCCAGTGTTTTGGGATCGAGCCCCACATCGGGCTCTCTGCTCCATGTGGAGCCTGCTTCCTCCTCTCTCTCTGCCTGCCTCTCTGCCTACTTGTGATCTCTGCCTGTCAAATAAATAAAATCTCTCACTGTGTCTCTATCAAATATTTTTAAAATTAATAGATAAGAAAGGTAATCTTAAAACAAGAAAACCTGAAACTTTTAAAAAGCATACTAGCTTCATGCCAGAGTCTGATTTATGAAAACTAAATATCTACTTTAAAAAGCAACTTCTCTCAAGAAACCTGTGAACCTGGCCTAAAAAGGTTTTAGCTACCCATTTTCTATTGACTTACATAGTATGTTCAGATGCTTGTTTTCATCTCTTTATTTTATTTATTTCACAGACAGAGATCACAGGTAGGCAGAGAGGTAGGCAGAGAGAGGAAGGGAAGCAGGCTCCCTGCTGAGCAGAGAGCCCGATGTGGGGCTCGATCCCAGGACTCTGGGATCTCGATCTGAGTGAAAGGCAGAGGCTTTAACCCACTGAGCCACCCAGGTGCCCCATATGCTTGTTTTCATTTCTTAATCACCAGTCTTGAAACAAAATATGAAACACTTGCATATCCTGACTCTGCCCTTTCTCAAAGGCAGTAATCCCTATCAAAACTGATCTAAAATAAAGCATTTATGTGAATAAGGCTATTTAAAGCCCTATATTTTTTTTTTAAGATTTTATTTATTTATTTGACAGGCAGAGATTACAAATAGGCAGAGAGGCAGGCAGAGAGAGAGAGGAGGAAGCAGGCTCCCCACTGAGCAGAGAGCCCGACGTAGGGCTCAATCCCAGGATCCTGGGATCATGACCTGAGCCGGAGGCAGAGGCTTTAACCCACTGAGCCACCCAGGCGCCCCTAAAGCCCTATTTTTAATATCAAGAATCACACCCACTGTATCTGTGTTTGAGATTTTCACATTTAAAGGAAAAAGCTGTCATCAATACAGGTTTAACAAACTACCAGATACAGCGAGAAAGACAGGCTCAGAAACATGTGGCAATGTGGATAAAAGAAATGCCAAAGTTACATACTGAGAAGGAACAATAATGATGTAACATACTTTAATTTCAACTTTCCCCATTAAATAATATTCCTCTCAGTTCTGCTCTGAACAGGGAAACCCAGAAAATTAATCATTTGTGATAAACTCTAAAGGACTGAGATGCAGCTAAGCACTTAACCTACAGATTAATAATGACAGAAGTAAAAATGTTCCACAAAGCATTTTTATTTCAACTGGCAGAGAAAGGAAATAAAAGGAACCGAGTGACTTTAAGTAATAAAAGGCAGAAAAGCTAGCTTTTTTAGTGGTTTGTTTTGGCTACATTAGTTATAGAAGGTTTAAAATCAGGTCATTAGTCTTAGATCACTGTTTTTTTAAAGATTTTAATTATTTGCAGAGGGAGTATGTGAGAGCAATAGAGAGTGCACACACACAGGCGCACATGCACACACACACCCCGACAAGTGGTGGAGGGGGAGGAGGATGTACAAAGAGAGACGAAAGCTCCCCACTGAGCAGGTAAGCCCAATGTGGGGCTAAATCCCAGGATCTCAAGATCATGACCTGAGCTGAGGGCAGACGCTTAACCATTTAACCAGCTGAGCCACCCAGGCACCTCCTCTCGTCACTTTTAAAGTCTCAAGAACAACCCCATTTCTACCCAGCAGCATCATTACAAATATATTAGTAACATGATAGAAGCAGACAGGCAGAAGCCAAAGCCGGATATAAAAAAATGTAAAAAGCTTGTATACCAGGCTTAGATGACAAGGAAAAGAGCACCAGTAACTGTCTTCCTAGATCATGGAAAGAATAAATAGGTCCCTTTTATCCCTCTCCATCCCACACCCAAAGGGGACACCTCTTCCCCATTCCTTGATAACTAATCTCCATATTATAATATATCCAAAGATTCTTCCCTCCTTCCATCCATTTTCTTGCCTTCATTACAATTTTAACCAATTTTGTTTTCTGTTGAATGACCACTTTTCTCCCCAAATTCCCTCATCTTTGCCCCTTTCCTTCCGTTTTTTTTTTTTTTCATCTGTTTACATATCTGGGTTCCTAATTCCATGATGAAGGAATACACACTGTGATTAATCAAAGAAATTCTATGTTGAAATGGAAAAAAAAAAAAAACACCTGAATGTGGACCTCTAATTTCCCCAATATAACATCTGCACAATACATACCTATTTCCTAGTAATGCTGCCCCTCACTCATGAGAGCTGAAAAAGGTTCATTACTCATAAACAAGATTACTCAAAAATAAGTTGATAAATGATCAAATATATGGACTCATAGAGAACTATTATCTAAATCAGCACCTTCCAACATTTACTTCTTAAAACAATAGTCCAACAAGGTGTTCCACAAAAAAAATGGTTTCATAGTCAAATCACAAATCACATGAGGCTCTTAAAAGAATCTAAGCAATCCTGGGGCGCCTGGGTGGCTCAGTGGTTTAAAGCCTCTGCCTTCAGCTCAGGTCGTGATCCCGGGGTGCTGGGATCGAGCCCCGCATCAGGCTCTCTGCTCAACAGGGAGCCTGCTTCCTCCTCTCTCTCTCTGCCTGCCTCTCTGCCTACCTGTGATCTCTGTCTGTCAAATAAATAAATAAAATCTTTAAAAAAAAAAAAAAAAAGAATCTAAGCAATCCTGAATTGAAGAAATTTAACTTTATTGTCCAGCTTTTTCCAAACTTAAGCTAATGAGTCCCTTTTTCAGCAACATTTATTAATACCTCATAGAACACGCATTTAGGAGATATTAATCCTAACCAATGATTAAAATATATCATGCAAAATATTATTATCTTATAATCTTAATGGTTCTCAAATGCAAGACCATTTGAAGAGCCAAAAATTTACACAGAAAATAACTACTGGCTAGGTGAGAGTGACTCACTTTAAATATCATAGCTATATTGATCTTACCTAGGTTCATTTAAGAATTAGACTGTAATCACCATTTGTGATTTTTTTGTTTGAAAGGGGAATGAAGAGCAAAATTTTCCTTAATGTCAAGTGTATCATACAAAATGGCATATTTATTCTACAAATATTAAGATATAAGACTACTGTCATTTCTCTATTTTCATGTTTGTTCCTTCTCAAGTAGGAAAAAAGAATGAGATTTTGTGACTTTGGCTAAATACCGGCACGAGACCGATAGTCAAACAAAATCTTATTACTACAAAGACATGTTACATAGGAATTTATCAGAATGTATGCTACACAATAACAAAAAAATTTTAGTAAAAATGTATCAATTTCCCCCTTAAGGTTAATTACCAATTATTTACTTCACAGGTTTTAAAGAGTATATTTCAAAGTACACACATTTTACCTGAAAGCTCCGTAAAGTGGTCTGTACCAACAGACAAATGAACAAGGAGTAAAAAGCAAGAACCACAGGATACTCAATCCAAAATCAACCCCTCTTGAAGCATCAACACAAAACCAAGCCAAGCATCCGAAGATATTTAGAAAGAGTGTTACAGCGTGGACTGTGGAATCAAAAAACAAAATAGAAATGTTTACATTCAAGTTATGAATTCATTCAACAAAAACTGTAAATGAAAAAATTCTTCTTTAGAGCAAATGTATTCTACCCCTTGCTTCCAGCTAGTATCTTTCAAAAAACATTGCTGTTTTTTACACATTTGGTTTGAAAACAGTATATACAGGAAAATGAGTCCTAACTTATGCAGTGTTTAGCAACAATCCGTTTGATACTCTCCTAATGGGCCATTATCAGAGAAGCAGTGCCTTAAGGGATTCCTCCTTGAGAAGAAAATACTTGATGTGGCCCCTGATTCAAGGCCCTGCAGGGAAAAGGACCAGTCTTGGGAGGAAAAAGAGCCTATACACTGAATTACATTTTTACAGAGTAGCTGCTGACTCCTCCCAGAGTGGACTATACAAGGAGGAGAAAACTGGAGAAGTGCTCTGTGCAATCTCACTGTAACATTTTTAAGCAATTAATTAGAATCACTGAACTAAAAATACTAATACAGTAGCAATTTCAGGGACTATATATTCAATCTCTCAGGATTATTCATCCTCATAGGGTTATCATTTTTTAAAGTGCTGGGACAAATACAGTTTTTTGGTAAAGGATCAAACTTACTTTTAAAGAAAGAAAATAATGCATTTCAGCTGCTGTGGCAGAACTTTCTTTTAATTAATGCACACAGTTAATGGAAAACTCTTCATATGTTGTTAATAATTACATATCCAGAAATCTGAGAACCATCTAACTAGACTTTGATCCTAAAGAACTACACTTACTCATTATAATTAGTAACCTTTTTAAAGGATTTTTTAAAAATTTATTCACAGGCTGAATTAAAAGAAATAAATACTTTTCAAAAGTTAAAATAATGTTCAATGTAAATACAAGAAAAATATACCAACAAACTCCTACTTGAATTAAAAATAAATGAAAAACTTAGTAAATCCAAATACAGAAATCTCAACTTACATTAGAAACTTTAAAATCTTTTCAACTGATAAAATAAAACTAGTAATTAACGAAACAAGATGAAGACATACATTATAGGGTACCTCTAAATTTCATTTAACGACTAGCTAAATATACAAACTCTAGAGAGTAAGAGAAAGGGCACCAGAGGAAGAATGAAAACACCTGGGTTATAGAAATATACTATTGAGCTAATCAACCTCTACATTTCAATTTTTCAGCTATAATAATACAGGAGCTCTTCCACGTTTAAAACTTCATTCCATTATATTACACATAGAAGACTCTTCCTTATTAAATTTATTTAGAAATAGGATTTCTAACTTTCACGAAAGCCAGTTTACTAATAAATTTACTCACGATCTTTTGCCTCACAATAAAAGTAGTTTTTGTCAATGGCTTAAAAACAGATTTCAAAAGACCATAAAATAGAAATTATTTTTTAACGTTAAATGGGATCCAACTGCCTGAAAAAGTTTTATGTATTCACATTATACTTCAAACTTCAACCTTAAGAGAATTTTTAAAGGTTTATCTCCTAATTTGCCTAAGGAAAGAAAGAAAAATATGGATATGTATTTAAGGTTCATTAAAAATTCCTCCAACAATTGATAAAAATATCAATTTAATTTTGTGTAATCTATTCAAATTCCTTTCTAAATGTTGTCAAGTAACCAAAAACCATGATCAATAAGTAATTTATTTGTACCCCAAAGAAAAGCATAATGTCCGGGCCTACTTACTAAACTATCAGTCCACTTACACACAGATCTAAAAATACCCAGAAAGGCAAGGTAATGTGAAACACATGATTCTCTGTTACTAATATCAATCCCACTCCAATCTACTTGAATTGGATTCCAGGTGTACATATAACACTGAAGAAATTTTTAGGGCATTTTGTTTACATGATTTGTAAGTTGAATGACTCAACTTCACAGGAAATTTCCATTTGCTTTATTAAGCACTCAAATCTGTTATTAGTGGACCTAAATTTGCAATTATCACTATAATATTCTTCTTGATAAGCTCTGCATTACAACACAGACACCTAACATAAACAGATTTTAAACAGTATAATTATCTTCTTCACTAATTCATCTTTAAATGGCTTGGTTTTTTTTAAAATTCAAGAATACACTCAAAGAGGTTCATTTGACAGTTGATAGTTATAATTGCTTCAGTTCCTTTACAGAGTAAATTATTTATTTCAAGTAAGGTACCTTTGAAAGTATATCTTCATCTTATTTGGGTTTAAAGCACAAATTACTTCTTCATTTTGGTACTCTGTAGGTTGTACAACATGGAAATCTAGACTCTGGGCTCTGGAGCCAAGCTATCCAACTCAAATCCTAATTGTTGTGTACTCTTGAACAAGTTACTCCAATTCTCTAAGCTTTGGTTTCCGTATCTTGGGTAGTATAGTACCTGCTCATAGTGTAGTCAGGAGTTAATAACATCATGTATATAAAGTGATTAGTACTGTGCCTGGCACAAATAAATCCTCAATAAATGTTCTTTTTCATCATAATTATTACTACAGGGTGAAAGCACTCATCAACTCTGAAATCATTAACAGGTTGACACTTCCTAAAAATAACTTATTAAAACAATCTCCATTCTATGAAATTTAGAAACATCACTGAGCTAGAACTAGATCTTACCTTATTCCAGGTAATGTTTCTTTAAATAATGAGACCTCTTTAAATACTTTAAATCTGTCAATGCAACAGGATTAAGAAAAACTATATTCTAAAAACCTCAGAAAGTTATATATTTCTAAAACAAAACAGACCTATTTTGAAACAATTAGCAATAGTAAAGTAGCCATTCAGTTAAAATTAATTAGCTTTCCCAATCAATCTTTATTTACTCAATTCCTTATAGAATTTTCTTCCAACCCCTATCTCTCCCATACAAAGCCTGTTTTTCCACTAGGTCAAAGGACTTACACCTAAAATGCTAGGCCAGGTCTGCCCATTAAGAAATAATTACTATATATATGCACATATTATATATTGATTAAATAAAATATATGCTTTTTTACATGTACAAATATAAAATCAAAACCTTTAGTGTTAAAAATATACAATACTACCTACACTGGAGATTTAGCAAGATACTAGATCAACAACAAAATCTCAAAGAAAAACTAAGAGTTAAGAATGTACTATCCATAAGAAATCACTACTCACATTCTAAAGCAGCTTCACATATTTGAAGAATGCTCCAAATAATTTTGAGGAAAATAGTCTCATTTATTTAGGAGGGGGAAAAAAAACAGCTCCCCAAATATACAGTAACACATATAAATTTCCTCCATCAAGAACGCACACTACAAATTCTTCATTACCCAGCAGTTACACAGGTGAGAGGTTATGACAGCTACACCTCTCCTACTAACATAATAACATTAAAAGGGGCTGAGACTACTGTTTGGAGTAAAAGTGAAAGACAATAAGCTGGAATTCTGTGTACATAGAACAAACTGTTAAAGAGCTTTACATTTTATTTTAGTTATTACATGAGTTGTAATTATACTCAAAACAATGCAAGCACCACAGCCTAAATATATGTCCTAATGTTCTATTTAGTAAAATATCCAACATTAACTAGGTACTCCCAATAATAAAGGTACTTATCAACCACCTGAAAATAAAAAGTAAATTGTGCTCAAATCTCTAAGAAAATTAAAATACTATTTTATGGCCCTTTTAAAAAGTCATAATGCTTTAAAGAATTTTTAAACAGCCTTCATTGCATAAAAATAGAATAATTTTTTCAAAACAAATATAGCCTAGATAATGTTTTATGACTATTCCTTTTTCCTCAAAAAATACTATATATGTGACAAAGAAGTCCTTTCCTCAAGAATGCCAGTTCTCATATATGCTTTCCTCAGTTTAGATTGTCACATAGTTTAATTCTGCAATACCTAAATATGTTTCATTCTGAAAATTAAGAGCATACAAAAAACCCCATTTGTGATACTATCCTTAATATCTGAATTCCAAAAAGGGTGGTTTTTGACAATAAAACATACACTCTGTTGAATATACAATTTATTTTATACTTACACATCCACAAGTAGTACATAATTTTTACTGTCTTCTGGAATTCTACAGGAATGTCTACAGAAAAATCCTGGTAAAAACAAGGTCCCACAGGAAAATTGCCAGGGAGAGGTGGCCAATTATTTTTTCTTCCTGCAAATTAAAAAAATATATATTAGGACCAATATGGGCTATTCTTATTTTTGGTTTCATTACAAAGAACATTATTTGTTCTTTTAATAAATGTTTTATAAATTGAATGCTGTATCTCTACATTCCTGTATTTGTACAGCTTTGAAAGCCAAGCTCTGCCTTTTTAAAAATTTTCCCAAAGTAGGGGCACATGGCTGGCTCAGTCGATACAGCATGCAACTCTTGATCTAGGGTTGTGGGTTCAAATCCTACCTTAGGTGTAGAGATTACTTAAAAATAAAATCGTAAAAAAAAAAAAAAAAAAAAAATTTCCCCAGAGTATCACTTTAGAAAACATTAGATGGTAAAATATTTTTCCAGTGTCATATAATGTTTACCAGGAACCACATATGTACAGTTGATACAAGAAGCAAAAGAAAAAAAAAAAAGAGCACAAAGACATACCCTGTGACTCTACCCTGAAAACAGACTTATTTCTCAAAGTCCCAAGAGTCTGTCATGAGAAGTCATGCATTTTTTAATTATCTACAATTTCCTCTTCAGGACCTTAAGTCTTTGAATATAATTCCTAGCCCAAGTGGAGAGGGAAGACCAGCTTCTGAATATTGAGTTTTCTACTGCCAACTCCATGAAGGAACACATGATTAACTAATACCAAGAAATCGATTTGGAAATCCCAAAGTCTGAACAATTAACACTCTAAATATCCATGTAAGAAAACCATAAAACTAGGAGAAAATATGAAACAGTCAGAAGAAGGAAGCTAAGAAATTATAACACTTCAATAAACCTACAGGAGAAATAAATTCAAACTATCAGGAGGGAAAATGTGTCCTTATAAAGAAATGAAACTGAAAATAGGGCTTCGGAAGCAGTGGAAGCAATAAAAACACTAAAGTTAAAGAAGTCAAAACATTAAAACCAGAAGGTAAACACAACACCTAAAGGCCATTTCTCATTTTAGAAATAATATGCCACAATTTTTGAAAATTCTATTTTATATACTTTGTATAGAAGAAAACTTTATAGTGGGAAAAAAAGAATGACCTATGTCTGATTCTTCCCAACATGTCTGCGCTATTTATAATTCTTCCCAAATTTCGTATTCATTTCTCATACAAGTCTCATACTATCTGAGAAGAGCAGAGAATAGCAATGTAAGAACCGGGATCTGAAAACAAAAGTGCCTAGCCATTTATTGGCTAGGGGGCGCCGGGTACCTTAAATTCTTGAAGACTTGATAAAATCTGAAGACATCTATCTATAAAATCTGACACTTCTTCATAAATTTAAGAGTAGAAATAACAAGAGAATAACAACTATACCACCCTTCAGGGAATTATACTGACAATTAAGTGAGTTAACAGATGATAAGTACTTACATGTGTAACACACCACAAAGTCTAACTCTTAATTTCTCACTGTTTGTTACTATCTTTACTTCTAAAATATCTCCCATAGAAATAACTTATATTAGTCAATACTAAGGACATAGGACAGATTTTATTATAGGTATTACAGAAACACTGATCTCAAATAAACCTTTAGTTTCTCCTTTTACTGATGTTGTCTCTGATGTCACAAGCCAACAAAATAGCCAAGGATGAATGCGTCCTCATGAGGCCCTAGGCTTACACATTTCTTTTAATAGTCTTTGAATATATAAATTTTATTTTTCATTTTTATTTAAATTCGCTAGCTAACATACTAGTAATACTAGTTTCAATGGTACATTATAATGGTTCAATACTTCCATAGAATACCTGATGCTCATCACAGCAAGTGCCCTCCTTAACCCCCAGCCCCACTCACCTCCCCCCGGTAACCAGCAATTTGTTCTCTACAGTTGAGTGTGTTTCTTAGTTTGCCTCTCTTTTTTACCCTCATTTCTCCCAATGATCATTGGTTTTATATCTTAAACTCCACAAATGAGTGAAATCATGCAGTATTTGTTGTTCTCTGACTTAGGCATACACAATCTAAGATAAGGAAAAAATAGTTCAGTATATTGTTGCTGACCTAGCCCTGTCATTCCATCACTATCCTAGACAGAGTAACAATGACTTGTCTAGATCTTTAACCCCTTAGCCAGATACTGCTATCTTTCTCTAAGATACACCCTGTAAGTGGCCTTTGGTAGTCACAGTCTAAACAGATTTCATAGCAAATGATCAATTCAGTATTTATTTGATATAACTGAGAAACCCAAGGCTTCACAGAATCATGCCACACATTTTTTAATAATATTTTGACAAGTAGGTTGTATTTCTGAGGACAGGGGCAGATAATTACAAACTGGGCTGACTAAACAAAAAGAGTCAAATTTAGGGCACACTGCCATGTACTCTTAAGGCTTCAATAGACTCAAAGAGGGCCCAAGTGCAGAATCAAAGGCTCCCGGCCAAACCCCAAAATTATCATATTCACATTCACTTTCTGTGTGATAAGGCTAACACTGTTATAATCTACCAAAAGACATGCAAATCAGCCAAGATCAGAGAACTACAGAGTAACAAGTAGGAAATCTGCTGTCTGATCTTGCTAGAACAGGAAAAAATGGCATGGCTTTATCCATAAACCAAATGAATCAGAGCTAGCACAGGCATAATTTAAAATGTTTAAACGTTATTTTTATTTCAAACTTCTTTGGATACTACCATGTTGACTGAGATTTTGCATTTCCCGTTCTCGACGATCTAATTCTGCAGCTTTTCTTTCTAGTTCTTCTTGGCGCTTAAGAAGCTCAGCTTGGGCCAAAGCATGTTCCTTAAACAAACAAAATACCAATGAATGAATAGGTTGTCAGAGTTGGAAAATCCTATATGACTATGCTATCTACCCTACCTCTTCCTCTACAATGCCAGAAACTTTAAGTTTATTAATTTTTTAGTCATCTCAACACCTAATGTGGGGTTTGAACTATGATCCTAAGATCAAAAGTCATACAATGTCAGAATCTCCATTCAAATGCTCTTCCAAATTACAGGAATTCAGGGGCGTCTGAGTGGTCACTATCACCAGGCTCCCTGCTCAGTGGGGAGCCTGCTTCTTCCTCTCCTCCTTGCTCATGCTATCTCTGTCACTATCTCTGTCTCTCGCTGTCAAATAAATATATAAAATCTTTAAAAATTTATATAGGAATTCACTCAAGGTTATAGGAATTCACTCAAGGTTAGAGTTTCAGAAGATTATTATGGAGCTATTTGACTGATTTTGGCTTTTTGGTTATGAAAAGTGTCAGTGAGAATACTGGGCACATTTAGAACAAGACAAAATTCTCTCATTAAGAGTAGTCAGAGTCCTATTTGGGAAAATAAAATTAAGGTGACTCCTGTGCTAAATGAGAATGAGGAACAAAGGGAACAACTGAGGCAAAACAGACAAAGGGAGAAAATGACCACTGAATTGCCTCTCAAGAATTGGTTTGGGGGGTGCCTGGGTGGCTCAGTCATTAAGCATCTGCCTTCAGCCCAGGTCATGATCCTAAGGTCCTGCGATCAAGCCCCACATCCGGCTTTCTGCTTGGCGGAAAACCTGCTTCTCCCTCTCCCTCTCCCACTCCCCATGCTTGTGTTCCCTTTCTCTGTCTTTCTCTGTCAAATAAATAAATAAATCTTTTTTAAAAATTGGTTTGAATGGTACCTAGGTTTCCAATGCGAGAATATACAGTCTCTTCTATTTTAGAAGATAATGAGATGAAAGAAGAATACGATTAAGAAATTCTGGTTTGTAATTTCATCTGCCTTTATGTAATACAATTACATAATACAATACAATTACATAATACAATCTGCCTTATGTAATACAATTCATCTCCTTTATTCTCATATTTTTACCACCTGCCACTTCCTACCATAGTCCTTTGCTTAGCCATTACAACCCTTTTCCAATGGTTTCTATTGGTACTATAATAGCATCGTGCATTAAAGAGTGAAACCAACAAAAGGCAACAAAAATTTCAGAAAACAAATTGTTCAAGAGGATAAGTAAATTCAAAAACTGTTAATAAAAGAATAAATACTATAAGCTAAAAAAGAACTATGTTAATAGGTTTGAAAACTAGCTAACTCAGACTCAAAAGTAAGTTAAAAATTAAGTAGGGCAAAAAAAAAAAAAAAAGTTAAGCCAACGTATAAATAATTCTACTCTAAAGATGTTATTGATAATATAATTTCCAATACAAATTTACACACATAACATCAACTAACCTTTGCAATCTGTGTATAAGCTGGATGCTCCTCGGTTGGTTTCATTATTGCTGGTTGTGTACTGGGTACATTAGGCATTTTCACAGTGCCTGGTGGAGGCTAGGAAAATTAAGAAATGGACAGATTATATAACAGAGATCCAATTTTAACTTCTTTCAAAAGGCCTAACCCCAATAAAAAACAAAACACCAAGAACCCCTCTCTTCCTCTGCTAGTATGCAGTAAAGTACTGCTTCAGCTCTCCATCTCCATTTTCTCAAACTCACTCATTCCTCAACTCTCCAATTTGGCTGCTACCTCTACCACTAGATCACAAACACTCTCTTGGAGGATGCCACATGTGAAAACACAAAACAAAAACCTTGAAGGATTGCTTTTTAGTAAAATATAGTGCCAAATCGAAGAATTTACATCAAGGTTAACTGTTAATCTTTCCACCAAAGAGAGGTACGTCCACCATTGTTTAAGTTTCCACCTAAAAAGTTAATAGGAAAGGTTGGCTGGAAAAATGGCAGAGTAGGAGGACCCTAAACTCAGCTCCTCCCACAGATACAACTAGATAACACCCACAGCAGTGGAAATAACCCTGGAAACAGCCCAAGGACTTCCAGAACACACTCCACAATGAAAGGCAAGGAAGAGTCCACATCAGAGGTGATATGAAGGGCGAAGACACAGCCTGGGAGCAAAAGGGACCACAGTCAGCCACAGTGGAGAAGGCACCAGTGGCACAGAGAAGAGCGGCAAACAGACCTTCAGACTGGGGAAACTGCTAACAGGAAGGATGAATCTCCATAGTTGCCTCTGAAATTTCATGAAACCACCAGGACTTAAAACCTAGAATTTTAAAAACCAGCATGCTCAGCTCTGGGTGAACCCAGAAGGTGTTAGGAAACAAGAGTCCCCCATCTTTAAGAGACAGCATGAAAAACAACCTATGCAGATGCAGGCAGAACCAGCAGTTCAAAAAATGCCGTGGGCAGACAAGGAGGAGAGAAATTTGCTCATCTCAGAACATTGCCTGGGGAGACAGGGATCATGGGGAGACCCTTCCAGGTACAAAGGAGCTGGGAGGTGACATTCTCCTCCCTTGCTCCCCAACATAAATAATAGCCACCTGTGGAAACCAGCACTGTGTGGACACATGCTGCTTAACTTGCTTACACCGAACCAAACCTGCCACATGTGTTTTGGCAGATCAGCCCTTCCCAGCCATGCTCCCCTGAGTCCTGGTGCTGTGGAGTCCCTCCCCCAGAAGATCACCCTGCCAATACCACACCTTGTGACCTGCTTGTTTTGCAGGACTGCAGTTCCAGCAGTGGCAGGTATTGTTTCACAAGTAGACCACTGTACACCTTGCTATTCACAATAGGTAAAGACAGCATTAGCAAACATCTGGCCTGAAGGGAAAAGATGCCAGAACTCAACAGCAGAGTACTCACAACATAACCTGGGGAACATGGACACTGCACTACAGGGCACTATAATCCCTCTTCTTCAACGGCTATTATTAAGAGTAAGGTAAGTAGCTGATTTCTCTAGCACAGAGAAACAGACACAAAGTCAAACAAAATGAGAAGACAGAGAAACATCTCCCAAGTGAAAGAACAGGCTCAAACCACAGCAAGAGACCAAAGTAAAATGGATATAAAAAAGATACCAGAAAGAAAATTTAAAATAGTGATCACAAAGATACACACTGGACTGGAGAAAAGAGTGGAGGCAAGAACACAGTAAGTGAAATTAAAAATACACTTAATGTAATAAACAGTAGGCTTGATGCAGCCAAGGAATGAATTAATACCTGGAAGATAGAGTAATACAAAGAAACCGAGTTGAGCAAAGAAAAAAAAAAGTATACAAATTGAGAATATTATTAGGGAACCCAGCAACTCCATCAAATGTAGTTACATTCACATTACAGGGATCTCAGAAGAGTGGGGCAGAAAATTTACCTGAAGAAATAGTAACTGAAAACTTCCCTAATGGGGGGAAGGTAACAGATACCCAGATTCCAAAGGCAGAGAGAAGCCCCCAAAAATTCAACCCAAGAAGGTCCACACCAAGACACAAAGCAAATAAAATAGTAAGAAATAGGAATAAAGAAGAAAGTGTTTAAAGCAAGAGAAAAGACAATGGTTATATACAAGGAAAATCCCATAAGGCTCGAAGTGAATTTTTCAGTAGCAAGTTTGCAGACCAGAAGGAAGCGGCATGATACATTCAAAGTGGTAAAAGGGAAACATCTGCAGCCAAGAATGCTCTACCCAGTAAGACTATCATTCAGAACAGAGAACTGAAGAGTTCCTCCAAAAAGCAGACTACTAAACCAGCCCTTTAAGAAATTTTAAAGAGAAATTTTTAAAAATTTTTTTAAATTTTTTAAAGTTAAAAATAAAGACCACAAAAAAAAATAAATAAAGACCACAAGTGAGAGTATGAAAAGTAAAAAGCATAAAAGCAGCAAAAGTGAATATTTCTGTAAAAATCATTGAAGAGATTCATAAAATAAAAGGATGTGAAATATGATAGTATATACGTAAAAGGTGGGAAGAAAAGGAACAAAGGAGTTTAAACTTAAGTAACCATCAACTTAATATAGACTGCTATATGCAGAAGATGTTACAAATATAATGGTACCACAAACCAAAACCCAGTAATAAATATACAAAGACTGAAGAGAAAGGGATCCAAGCATATCACTAAAGAAAGCCAATGAACCATGAAAGTCAGCAAGAATCAGGAAATCTATAAAAAACAATCACAAAACAAGTTAACAAAATGGCATAAACACATATCTATTAATAATTACTTTGAATGTAAATGAACTAAGTGTTCCAATCAAAAGACACAGGGTGACTAAGTAGATATACAAGGAAGACCCACGTATATGCTGCCTACAAAAGACTCATTTCAGACGGAAAGACACTTGCAGATTTTAAGCGAGGGGACAGAAAAACATTTATCATGCAGAGCAGAGAAAACAAAAAGGCAACCCACACAATGGGAGAAGGTATTTGCAAATGACACACCCAATCAAGAGTCAGCATCTAAAATACATAAAGAACTTATACAACTCAACACACACACACACACACACAAAGTAATCTGATTAAAATGGGAAAACATTAACAGACATTTCTCCAAAGAAGACATCCAGACTGACAATAGACACATGAAAAGGTGTTTGAAATCACTGTCAGGGACATGCAAATCAAAACTACAATGAGTTGCCACCTCAAATAGGTCAGAATGGCTAAAATCAAAACCGTTAGAAACAACAAGTCTTGAGGAAGATGTGAAGAAAAAAGAACACTTTTGCACTGTTGGTGGGAATGCAAATTCATGCAGCAATTGTGGAAAACTGGAGGTTCCTCAAAAAATTAAAAATAGAACTACTCTACAATCCAGAAATCACACTACTGGGTATTTACCAAAAAATACCTAAACACTAATTCAAAGGATACATGCACCTCTATATTTATAGCAGCATTATTTACAATAGTCAAATTATGGAAGCAGCCCCAGTGTCCACTGAGATATGAATAGATAAAGATGTGTATACACACACACACACTGCAGTATTTGCAGTATTATTCAGCCATAAAAAAGAATGAAATCTTGCCATTTGCAACAACATGGATAGAGCGAGAGAGTATAATGCTGAGTGAAGTCAAAGAGACAAAGATATTATGATCTCACTTGTATGTGGAATTTAAGAAACAAATAAGCAGATTAAAAAAAGACAGAAATAAACCAAGAAACAGACCCCTTACCATAAAGAACAAACTGATGGTTACCAGAGGGGAGGTGGGTGGAAGGATGGGTGAAACAGGGGATGGGGATTAAAGAGAACATTTATCATGATTTTTTTAAAAATGGTTTTTTTAAAAAAAAGTAAACAGGAATCCTTTTGACAGAACTCCACTAATACCCTTTGGAAAGACTAAGAGGGAAGTCCTTAGGGAGATGGAAAATAAACTGCAAAACCTCCACTTTTCCAGTTGGATCCAGGAGTATTTGAAAGCAGCTTCAGGATCAAAGAGCAAATAGATACCCACAAGTCCATCAAAGGGGAATTGGTTAAATTACTGTATAACATAACATGCAGCCATCAAAAGGAATGATTTAGAGTTACAGAAGACTACCTTTTAAATAATTAAATAAAGTGAACTACAGAATGCATATGACCATTTTTCTGCTATAATAAACACATACTTGTACACACCCAGAAAAATACCTAGAAGCTCTCAGCAAACTGGTATCAGAGAAATCTGCACCTTTTGCTTTATATACATTTCTATTATTTACCTACCTCCCAATATATTACTTGTTTTTTAAATTAAAAAATATACTTCTAGGGGCACCTGGGTGGCTCAGTGGGTTAAAGCCTCTGCCTTCGGCTCAGGTCATGATCCCAGGGTCCTGGGATCGAGCCCTGCATCGGGCTCTCTGCTCAGCAGGGAGCCTGCTTCCTCCTCTCTCTCTGCCTGCCTCTCTGCCTACTTGTGATCTCTGTCTGTCAAATAAATAAATAAAATCTTTAAATAAATAAATAAATATACATACTTCTAGGGGCACCTGGGTGGCTCATTCAGTTAAACGTCTACCTTCAGCTCAGTCATGATCCCAATCCCAGAACTGAGCCCTGCACCAGGCTCCCAACTCAGCAGAGAGCTTGCTTCTCCCTCTGCCCCTCATCCTGATTGTTGCTCTCTCCCTAAATTAAATAAAAATATTTTTTAAAAATTAAAATACATATTTTTAAGTATTCTTTTAAATGGCCATAGGAAAAGGAAAACAGAAAGGGGGTAAAAAAGGAAAAGAGAAAGAGAGCACATGAGCAAGTGGCTGCAAAGGGAGGTTCGAAGATTGAAACTGTCAAAGCCAGAACACCCCACCAATGTATCAGGATTTTACCCTGACACAGCAAGTAACAGTCCTGAAAAGGAAGCCAGACACAACAGAAGAAATAACTGGAGAATACAACTAATTATAAAATTCACATGAAAAAGCCAAGGGCTAAGAATAGGTCAAACAATTTTGAGAAAGAATAGAGCAGACCTATGATATTAAAGCTTATTGTAAAGATACAGTTATTAAGAGGGTGGTACAGATGGCAAAGATAAAGAAATATACCAATAAACAGAAGAGACACAGAAACAGACCCACACAAATGCAGAAACTTGATATCCAAGAGAGGGGACACTCGCTATACAACAGTGGAGAAATAACGTATTAGTCAATAAATGATGTTAGGAAAACTGACCACCCACATGTAAAATAGTGAAACTAGATTTCCTACTTAACACCACATGAAAATAAATTCCAGGTAGATGATCTACGAATGAAAAAGCAAAACTTACACACTTCTAGAAAAAAAAAAAGGTGAATATTTTTACGAACTTAGGGTATATAAGAGCTTCTTGAATGTGAGCTCTAGAAATCACATTTTGTCATTGATGTAACTCCAGTGCCTAAAACAATGCTTGGAACACAGTAAATGCTCATTAAGTACTTGTTAAGTTAACATGAGGAAAACAGACAAACAATAAAGATAGACAAGTTCAACTATAGGTATCCCCCACTTTCTGAAAGTTTCTTTTATACCACTTCAGAAGACCTATATTAGTACAGTGACAGCTTTTTTCGTAAAATCAAAGAAAATCAGATTTCTGTAAGTTAGCAAAAACAGCTACAAATGTAGGTCTTTCTAAAAGTAAAGTGGTGTAACATCAAGTTTGGGAAAGCAGGGAATACCCTTCACTTTATATCATCTGGGCTTACAAAAATTTTCATAGGTGTGCTCTACTTTTCAACAATGGGGGAAACCTGTATAATCAAACTTAACATTGAGTGAAAAGTCAAATCACAGACTAGAGAAAATTGGTTATAATGCATATATAATGCCACATAGAATACAAAAAGAATTGTTACAAATTCATAGAACTCTAAACTACAAATAGGAAAATAAGCACAAGATCTGAACAGGCAACACAAAGAAGAAAACAGGAATGGTCAATAAAAATATTAATTAATGGTTCAAGCTCACTAGTAACATTCTCAAATCTCAAATGGATATTCTTTGTTAAACTATAAAAACACTATAACATAGCATAGCTCTATAATATAGAGGACACAGATGATATAGCATCTGTGGATGACTTTTTGACTTTTTGATCTAGGGTTGGAGCAAAGGTATTCTAAATATTTAAAAGGGATGAGGGGAAAGAAATCATAATGAAAAGGTAATATATCTAGTAAATACTTAGAAGCTGGATGATATAACATATTTCAAAACCAATATTAAAGGGCAAAATCTAGTAACACATATAACTGTCAACTGATTAATACACTTCATTCCACAGAAATCAGTAAAAAAAAAACAGATGAACATGTTATTGAGGAAAATGCATTTTAAAAAGCCTTCAACAAGCAGGTTACAAAATACATACAAAAGAATAAACATATGGGCGCCTGGGTGGCTCCGTGGTTTAAAGCCTCTGCCTTCGGCTCAGGTCATGATCTCAGGGTCCTGGGATTGAGGCCACTCAGTAGGGAGCCTGCTTCCCCCTCTCTGTCTGCCTCTCTGCCTACTTGTGATTTCTGTCTGTCAAATAAATAAATAAAATCTTTAAAAAAATAATAATAATAAATAAACATATTAAAAATGTTAACTCCTCATTAGTAATCCAAAAACATGTAAGCTTCTAATTATTTTTTTGGTCACTACTACCATAAGATCATCACATTTTGGAAAAGATGTAAAATGGGTGTAAAATTATACACATTGATAATAGGTATAAACTTGTTCATGTAATAATCCTGGAGCTTAATTCAGTATTATGTACAATAGCCATAGAAGTATTTATAATCTATGACTCACAAATAGTGTTAAAAAAATATATCATAAGGAAATGATCAAAGATAGGCACAAATGTGTGTCTGCCAAGGATGTTTACCAGAGCATTATTTACAAAAGCAAAAAGTTAGAAATAACCCAAATGTCCAAATAAGAAAATAAACTGTTTTATCCATAGGAGACCATTTTAAGTATCTATTTAAAAGGCTTGAAAAAATATTTAATGAAACCGGAAAAGTATGTACCAATAATAAGTGATAGAAGTTATAAAACTATGTCAGTTTTTAATTTTAAAATTTATTAAATTCATCAAAATATTAATAGTGATTATTTCCAGATAGTGAGATTAAAAGATCTTTGGGGTTTTTTTTTTAAATCTCCATGATAATCTTTTGTTATCACAAAAGTTAGAAATTCTCTGTTCCAATTTCTTGTTCCCCTCACTCGATAGCTCTTAAGAAGCAGCAAAACAAGCTGACCAATCTTAACTGTTCTCTGACTAGAAAAGATTGGCCCTTAAGTTTCACTCTCTTGGTTTACTATGTTGAGACAACAGAATAATGACCAAAAAAAAAAAAAAGACTGGCAAAGTTAGTTTGGCAGCACGCTTCAGAAAAACTACATAAGAAATTATCCAAAAATTCACCCAAGTTGAAAACTTACTATAAATTCTTTACTGCTTTAAATAACAAATAAGGGGGCACCTGGGTGGCTCAGTGGTTAAAGCCTCTGCCTTCGGCTCAGGTCATGATCCCAGGGTCCTGGGATCCAGCCTCACATCGGGCTCTCTGCTCAGCAGGGAGCCTGCCTTCTCCTCCTCTCTCTCTCTCTGCCTGCCTCTCTGCCTACTTGTGATCTGTCAAATAAATTAAAAAAAAAAAAAATCTTTAAAAATAAATAAATAACAAATAAGGCATTAAATACAATCAATTCATAAGATAAAGATGAAGGCTGGATTAGAGATAGTAATTTGATATATGTGAGGTCATAGTTGCTTGTAGTATAGCAATGATGAGAAAGGTTGGAAAGATACAAATCTCTGGGAGCAGTTATATTAACCCACTAGCTATTTTCCTAATAATTTTTTTCAAATCTGTAGATGTTAGCTAGATCATTGTCCAATTCTGGGACCCAGTATTTTCTTCAGCCACAATTTACTTGATTAGCCATCTCCAAACAAGTAAAGCCCTAGATACAATTTTTTTTTAAGATTTTTATTTATTTGACAGAGAGAGCACAAGTAGACAGAGAGGCAGGCAGAGGGAGAAAGAGAGGGAAGCAGGCTCCCTGCTGAGCAGAGAGCACAATGCAGGGCTCAATCCCAGAACCCCCGAGACCATGACCTGAGCTGAAGGCAGAGGCCCAACCCACTGAGCCACCAGGCGTCCCTAGACATAATTTTTAAAGACCTATTTGATGATGGCTCCTAATTCTATTTCTACTTTTCACCTTTGCATATATAGTAAAAAGAAAACTAATGAAACCATCCACTTGAGACTTTCATTTCTGCAAAAGGCATCCAATTTGGAAAGGAAGAAATAAAATTATCATTTTTACTGATGTTATGATCTTACATACAAAAAATCCTAAAAAGTCTATCAAAAACTTTTGGAATCAATGATTTCTATAAAGTGACAGGATATAAAATCAACACATAACGAAACAAACTGTGGGTTGCTGGGGGGAGGGGGGTTGGGAGAAGGGGGGTAGGGTTATGGACATTGGGGAGGGTATGTGCTTTTGGGTAAATTGGAAGGGGAGATGAACCATGAGAGACTATGGACTCTGAAAAACAACTCTGAGGGGTTTGAAGTGGCGGGGGGTGGGAGGTTGGGGTACCAGGTGGTGGGTATTATAGAGGGCACAGCTTGCATGGAGCACTGGGTGTGGTGAAAAAATAATGAATACTGTTTTTCTGAAAATAAATAAATTGGAAAAAAAATTAAAAATAAATAAATAAATAAAAGATAAGTCTGCAGGGAAAAAAAAAAAAACAAACACATAGAAATCAGTTGCACTCCTTTACATTCATAATGAAGCAACGGAAAAAGAAAACCAACCCATTCACAATAGCATCAAAAACAATAAAATACTTGAAATAGGTGATGGGGATATTAAAGAGTACACTTATCATGATGAGCACTGAGCAATGTACAGAAATGTGGAATCATTATATTGTATACCTGAAACTAACATAACACTGTATACTAGGTATCCTGGAATTAAAATTGTAAAAACCAGGGTGCCTGGGTGGGTCAGTGGGTTGGGTCTCTGTCTTCGGCTCAGGTCGTGGTCTCAGGGTCCTGGGATCGAGCCCCGTGTCAGGCTCTCTGCTCAGTGGGGAATCTGCTTTCCCCCTCTCTGCCTGCCTCTGCCTACTTCTGATCTCTATCAAATAAATAAATAAAATATTTAAATTAAATTAAATTATGGGGTGCCTGGGTGGCTCCGTGGGTTAAAGCTTCTGCCTTCGGCTCAGATCATAATCCCAGGGTCCTGGGATCAAGCCCCACATCAGGCTCTCTGCTCAGCAGGGAGCCTGCTTCCTCCTCTCTCTCTGCCTACTTGTAATCTCTGTCAAATAAATAAAATCTTAAAAAAATAATAATAATACAATAAAATAAAATTGTAAAAACCTCAATTTTAAAAAATTAGTGTTTTAATTGGGACTTCATCAA
This sequence comes from Neogale vison, assembly GCF_020171115.1. NCBI lineage: Eukaryota > Metazoa > Chordata > Mammalia > Carnivora > Mustelidae > Neogale > Neogale vison. The sequence continues at coordinate 212,747,840 of NC_058091.1, forward strand.
GATAAAAAGCTCTTGCACAGCAAAGGAAATAGTCAACAAAACTAAAAGGGAATGGGAGAAGATATTTGCAAATGTCTTATCACTAAAGGGCTAGTATCCTTGGGGCGCCTGGGTGGCTTAGTGGGTTAAAGCCTCTGCCTTCGGCCCAGGTCATGATCCCAGGGTTCTGGGATCGGCCCCCGCATCGGGCTCTCTGCTCAGCGGGGAGTCTGCTTCTTCCTCTCTCTGCCTGCCTCTCTGCCTACTTGTGATTTCTGTCTGTCAAATAAATGAATAAAATCTTTAAAAAAATAAAAATAAAAATAAAAAATAAAGGGCTAGTATCCAAAACATATAAAGAACTCAACAAACTCAACACTCAAAAAATGAAAAAAAACAGTCAACAAATGGGCAGAGGATGTGAACAGATGTTTCTCCAAAGAAGGCATTTAAACAGCTAACAGATAAATAAAAAATGTTCAACATTTTTCATTTCAAAACATACTTTAGTTCAACAGAATTAAAAACATTGTAACAGGGGCGCCTGGGTGGCTCAATGGGTTAAGCCGCTGCCTTCGGCTCAGGTCATGATCTCAGGGTCCTGGGATCGAGTCTCGCATCAGGCTCTCTGCTCAGCGGGGAGCCTGCTTCCTCCTCTCTCTCTCTGCCTGCCTCTCTGCCTGCTTGTGATCTCTCTGTCAAATAAATAAATAAAATCTTAAAAAATAAAAAAACATTGTAACAATCATGGCAATAAATTGTATAGAGATTCTTCTGTAAACTAATGAGTTCTCTGCACTGAAAATTCTCAAGATGTTTCATTATTAAATAAATAAGATCCCTTCAAGGCACTGGTCCATGAATTATCTTTCTGATGCACAAACAAATGTATGTTCTCCTTTCTGGCTTTCTTCCATATTCTAAACACCTATTGAAGAAAATTCCTCCTTGTTTTTTCTTGTTCTTTCTCTTCCATCTGTGAACCAACAAAGTTCGTAAGTTTACTCAGGGTCTAAAGCAAAAGCGTTCTTAATGTGTTTATAGATACCTTGCACTAGAAACCCCTGATGCTTATTGAATATGCAGGCCCTGGGGCACCAGGGTGGCTCAACTGGCTAAGCATCCAAGTCTTGATTTTGGCTCAGGTCATGGTATCTGGGCTCTGTGCTCAGAAGGCAGTCTGCCTGAGACTTTCTTTCTCCCTCTTCCTCTGCCCCCAACCCCCAGCTCACTCATTCTCGCTCTAATAATAAATAAATAAATAAATCTTTTAAAAATGCAAACTCTGGTCCCCACTATGGACACGCAGGTTCAAAAACTCAGGGGAATGAGAAGAAAAGATGTGCATTTTTAAAACAGCTCTCTAAGGCAACAAAGTTTAAGAGACTGCCAAAAGAAACCTAAAACTTTTGCAACTTTCATTGACTTTTTCAGTCTCTAACCAAACAAGAACAGACTGTAGCTATGCTTAACACAGATTTTCTTGTTATTAAGAGTGGTGAAAATTACACACATTAATGGCAGAATCAAGACAAATAATTTTATCAGAATAGATAACCATTTTAAAACAAGCTTTTAAAGATTAGAATACTTGGTGGAAGAGGTGTACTACAGTAGGAAAGAAGGAATATACATGCGTGGGAGTTTCCAAGTAGAAAAGTGTAAATGAAGGAAGAGAAGCATGACCATACATATTCATACATACATCAAATATTTATTGATCAACTACAACATCCAACAGTTATAGTCACTTGAGATACATTCATGAAGAAAACAAGTAAACATCCTTCCTCTCATGGAGTTTACATACTAGCTATGGAAGATAAACAATTTACATAACAAACACATTTTTAGAATATCTCAGAAAGCAGTAAATGTTATGGAACAACAACAACAACAAAAAAAAAAAAAACAGGGTAAAGGTATCACGAATAAAGGTTGAGTGGATTTAATTTTACAAAGGAGATCAGGGAACTCAATATCTGAGTAAACACTTTAAGGAAGTGAAGAAGTCGAACCCTGTAGGTATCTGGGGGAAAACCATCTTAGGAAGAGGGAATGAACAGTCAGTACAAAGTGAGGAGAATGCCTGACATATATGACCAAAACCAGTGTGCTGGATACAGGAATACATGAGGAAAAGAATATGAGGAGATAAAGAATAGAGAGTTGTTAGGAGCCAGATTCTTTTAAGGACTCTTGGCTTTACTTTGAAAAAAATGTAAAAGCTAGTGAAGAGTTCTTGACAGGAGACTGAAATGGTCAAATTCAAGGGGTCATGTGATTACTGAGTTGAAAAAGGACTGAAACAGGACAAAGGTAGAAGGAGAGAGAGTAGTTAGGAAATCACCCCTGCAGTAATCCAGGCAAGGTCACATCACAGCTCAAGCCAAGTGGCAGCTATGGAGAAAAAGGATCAGATCTGGATATATTTTTAAGGGAGCCAACAGGATTTCCGGACAGAAAGACATGAGATACAAGGAAATGCAAACAGTGAAATCCTACCAAGGTTTTGGCCTAAGCAACTAGTAGGATAGAGAGAAAAAGACTGAAAATGAGCAGGTTTACAATCAAAGGATTCAGTTCAATTTTCATGACACTGAATTTGCAACTTTTCAGACATCCAGGTAGACATATCTAGTATGAACCTGGTGTTCTGAAGAGAGGTCTGTACTGGAGATGTAAATTTAGAAGTCACCCACACGTATCTAAAGCTGTAGATACAAGTTAAAGCTATAAAACTGGATGAAGTCACCATCTGAGCAAACGCAGATGAAGAAGAGAAGCAAAGCCTAACTCCAGGTGGCCTACAATACTGCAGGTAAAAATGCAGGAGGGAGGAGACAGCCAACAAAGGAGACTGAGAAGGAAAAACTGAACTACTCTGAAAGCCAAATGAAGAAAATGTTCTAAGAATCAGATAATGAAGGTGCCTGGGTGCCTCAGGCAGTTAAGTGTCTGCCTTCAGCTCAGATCATGAGTCCTGGGTCCTGGGATTGAGCCCTACATCAGGCTCCCTGCTCAGTGGAGAGCCTGCTTCCTCCTCTCCCTCTGCTGCTCCCTCTTCTTGTGCTCATGCATGCTGTCTCTGTCAAATAAATAAAATCTTAAAAAAAAAAAAAAAAGAATGAGATAGTGATCAACTCTCAATGCTGCTGATTAAGATTAAGAATGAAAATTTACCATTGAATCTCGCAATATGGAAGACTGGCTACCCTGACAAGTACATTTTGGTGGAGTGTTAGAAGCAAAACCCTTACTGAACTATCTTTCAAGAGAAAGGGCTAACGAACTAAAATAAGTAGAGTATCCTTCAGAAGATTTCTGCAGCAATGGAGAGCAGAAAAAGTTTTGCAAGAAAGAAGATGCCATAAATGAACTGGACAGGGAAATAATCTTAAGTTTTATTACAGAGTTATAGTAATCAAGACAGTGTATTTATTAGAGTAAGGACAGACACTGGTATCAACCGAAAAAAGTGTCCAAAAATAAACCCCTAAATTATCAATTGATTTTCAGCCGGAGTGCCACGATAATCCAATAGGAAAAAAAAAAATAGTCTTTTCAATGAATGGTGATGGAACAAGCAGGTATCCAATGCAAAAGAATGGGGTTAAACAACTACCGCATATCATGTGCAAAAATTAACTCAAAATCAATCATTAACCTAAATGTAAGTATTAAAACTGTACAACTCTTAGAGGAAAACATAGGGGTAAAATCTTTTAGGACCCTGAGTTAGGCAATGGTTTCTTAGAACACCAATAACAAGAATCCAAGAAAAAATAAACAAATGTGACATCAAAATTAAAACTTCCATGCCAAGAACACTATCAATAAAGTGAAAAGACATCTCACAGAATGAGAGAAAATGTTTGCAAATCACGTATTGGATAAGAGAGTTGTATTTAGAATATTTAACAAACGCTCACGATTCACTATTAAAAAGACAATTCTTGGGGCGCCTGGGTGGCTCAGTGGGTTAAAGCCTCTGCCTGCAGCTCAGGTCATGATCTCAGGGTCCTGGGATCAAGCCCTGCAATGGGCTCTCTGCTCAGCAGGGAGCCTGCCTCTCCCCCTTCTCTGCCTGCCTCTCTACCTACTTGTGATCTATCAAATAAATAAATAAAATCTTAAAAAAAAAGAAAAATTCTAAAAAATAAATAAATAAGAATAAAAAGACGATTCTTTAAATATGGGCAAAAGATCTAAACATTTCTCTAAAACAACAACAACAAAAATACACACAGGAAAAAAATGGCCAATATTATTAGCCATCAGGGAACCACAAGGAGAAATTACTTCACAGCCACTCGGATGGTTTTAAGCACAAAGTCACAACAGCCAATGTTGGCAAGGATGTGGAGAAAGTGGAACATTTACACACTAACAATGACAATGTAAAATGGTGCAACCACTTTGGAAACCAGGCTGGGCTACATATGACACTACAACTACACTGTGATGTGTTTATCTACAAGAGGAATGGAAACACAAGACTGCAGAAAAAGTAATAGAAGCTCCTGGGAGCCAGAAACCTGAAACAACTTAACTGCCCATCAACACATGAATGGCTAAATAAAATGTGGTATAAAAATCAAAAAAGAAGGGGAATAAAGTACTGATGATACATACCACCACACAGTTGAATATTTAAAATATTACCCTAATATCCTAGTGAAAGAAACTATTTACAGAAGACCACATACTGTATAATTCTATTTATATGAAATGTCCAGAAAAGACAAATCTAGAGAGACAGAAAGTAAATTAGTAGTTGCCTACAGCTGGAGAGGGAAATGATACATGAAGTGACGGCTGAAAGGTCCAACTTTTGGGATGAAACAAAAATATTCTAAAATTAGAATTTGACAATGGTTGGGCAATCCTGAAAGCACCATAATTATATACTTTAAATGGACATATTAATTTTATCTCAATGAAGCTGTTAAATAAACTTTTGCAATTTTTTTCTAAGAAAACACAACATATTTTTACAAAGATATGATCCAATAGAAGAAAAAAACTAATGATGTAGGAGGGAGCAATTAAGCAAAGTTCCAAGGTGAGAATGCATGAAATCTACCATGAAATAGAGAGGATAACATCAGACAGAAGCACAAATAGGTAGCTCATCTATAAATAACAGGCAAGAAGAAAACATGGTAAAATGCTGATAGGTAGGTGCAGTGATAGAGTCTGTGGATCTCTATGGACTGCTTCAAGTTTCTCAGTGAAATAAGCAAGGTCATCATCTCAGAGTGAGCATAAAGGAAGAGATTTTACAGATGAGGAGAGAGGAAGAAGCTGGACAATTACATAACCAGAATATTCAGTGTTCTAGTACTCTACTGAGCTGGTCAGTAACCGAAAGTGAGACCCTCTGGCACGCTTTCTCCAGCCATATTTAGTCGCTAGGGTAGAAAGCAGAAGTAGACAGAACTATATATAAGCAGCACCACTTGTGTTTTAGCCCAGAAATTATGTCAAAGTAAGGAAGAGAAGGGAAGGCAAGGGAGTGATAATAATGACTGAATGTGGGGCACCTGGGTGGCTCAGGGGGTTAAAGCCTCTGCCTTTGGCTCAGGTCATGATCCCAGGGTCCTGGGATTGAGCCCTGAGTCGGGCTCTCTGCTCAGAAGGGAGCCTGCTTCCTCCTCTCTTTCTCTGACTGCCTCTCCACCTACTTGTGATCTCTCTCTCTCTGTCAAATAAATAAATAAAATCTTTTTTAAAAAGATAATAATGACTGAATGTAGAATGTAAGCTGAAAGGAGAGAAACTGGAGAAAGGTCAAGTAGATAGGCCATTGTATTATTTCACATTGAGTACTTGAATTAGGGTGGTTTAGTAGGAATGAGAAAGACAGGTAATAACTCCTGAAGATACAAGTGACAGGATGTGGCAAATACAGATAGGAAAAGAAGCTATTTGAGCCAAAGAAGACTCAGATGTTTCTAGCCAATGACACTTGGCTACACAGGACGATAGAAGGCAATAGTTACATTAAATAAAAAGAGAAACAAAGATTGGTTCCATAAGGGACAGATAATCAGCTCCAATAAAGACAAGACAGTAAGAAGCAAAGGAGAAAAGATATAAAAAGAAACGAAGAGCAAGAGAAAATACAGTTATTACTGTGTAGAAAATGCTTTTACAGTATTAAAGATAACTACTGTGTACAAATATATTCAGTTAGTCCCTGAGCTAAAAGTTTCATCCATTTTCAAAAGAAACTGATCTTAAAACTATTTAACTCAACATCTTCCTCTCCCATCATTACCCATTAAAAAAAAAAAAAGGATGTCCAAAGACACTAGGTGGTTTGCCTAAAGTCACCAACTTATCAGTGGTAGGGTCTAGTTTAGAATCCAGGTCTTATGACTCTCAGTCTAACTAATGTCCAGGATTATGTTAGAAGCAGTTCTTATATAAACCAATTATTTACTTTTCCTAATGGTCAAAATTATCAGCATGCCGGGGTGCCTGGCTGGCTTAGTACAGCATGTGACCTGATGTTGGTCAGAATGGGGAGTTCAAGCCCCCTATTAGGCATAGAGCTTACTCTAAAAACTAGCCTTTCAAAAACAAAAAATGTGGGGCACCTGCGTGGCTCAGTTATTAAGCGTCTGCCTTTGGCTCAGGTCATGATCCGTGTCCTGGGATAGAGCCCCATATCGGGCTCCCTACTGACAGCCTGCTTTTCCCTCTCCAGTTCCCCTGTGCTTGTGTTTCCTCTCTCACTCTCTCTGTCATAAATAAAACTTAAAAAACTTAAAACTTAAAAAAAAACATGGCCATGCCAATACTTAGAATTTTTTCCCCTGTATCCAGAAGATACAGATCCTGTTGCTGGTTTACGTGACTGAAATCATATATGGAAACAACTGGTAGAACAGAAAGAAAAGGAGGCAACATATTCCTGAAGAAAATAAAAATGTTACAGTGTACTAGGTCCTGAGATATGTCACTTAGAATCTATATTAAGGAGCACTACACTCCCCTCCACACACATACAGGTGGCCCTAATTCCTATGTTTCAATACCTACCAGAAGAAATTCTGTTTGAAGCTATAAATGCCATTACCAGTGACTGAAACTAGTGACAGTCACGCTGTAGTAGACACTTTAAACTATTACCTTGTTTCAAAGGAAAGCATTCCCCCATAAATACATAACAGTTCTCAAGGATAAGCCAATTTTTCTAGTATTTTATTCACTAAATTTTAGAAGGTAGGCCAGGAAACCTACCCACCATGTTCAACATAATTTTCAGCAGGAAATGCATTTTGAGTTCACACAAAAAATTATTTTGTAACTTTATTTTTGTAATAAAAAGACTGCACTCCATTTTAAAGCACATTCGATTCAGACTAGCCACATTTCAAGTGCTCAAGAGCCCTCCTTTATACTGCCAACACACTAGCCAGTCTATATTGTCATGTATCTTGGGACAACTCCTTTCTCTGAATTCGTAACATCAAGTGAGTATGTAATTTATTATTAAAATACTTACAGGATGCCTGCGGTGGCTCAGTTGGTTGAGTGTCTGCCTTCAGTAAAGGACATGATCCCACTGATCCTGCTTTCCCCTTCCCTCTGCTTCTCCCCAGACTTGTGTTTTTCATTGCACTCTCTCTCAAATGAATAAATAAATGAAAACTCTTTCTAAAAATGTTTTCATTTTTAGAGGGTGGCTCAGTGGGTTAAAGCCTCTGCCTTCAGCTCAGGTCATGATCTCAGGGTACTGGGATCAAGCCCCACATCCGGAACTCTGCTCAGCGGGGAGCCTGTTTCCTCCTCTCTCTCTGCCTGCCTCTCTGCCTACTTGTGATCCTCTGTCTGTCAAATAAATAAATAAAATCTTTTTTTTAAAAAGTTATTTGTTGCCTTCATTAAATACCTTAGGTTCCATTCAGACATAAAACTAAATATAAAAGGAAACCTAAGTAAGAAACATAAAACAGAAACTTTTTCTAAATCTTATAGTTTATACATTCATTGAATCTGCTGATAGATCTTCTCTCCTGACCTTAAGTAGTTCACCACACCAAGCAACAATTCAGAAGCTTAATTTTCACTAATATTTTTCTAAAACAAATATGAATACCACTAATCAACTAAAACAGTATCTAGATTGAGTTCTAACATATCACTTAAGTCAATTATCCAAATAGACCTAAACTGTTTTGGAAAATAGTCACAACCATTAAAAAAAAAGAAAAAAGAAAAAAAGGCAAGTTTCTGATACCATAGAGAAAACAAATGAATTTTTTTTTATTATTTCAATTACAATTTCAATCATATAAAAAAGTTCAGTGGAAAATGCACGTGTTACAATAATTTACATTTCCCTGGTTCTGATACTCTATCAAATCTGTGTTTCATTTTTTTTTTTAAGATTTTATTTATTTATTTGACAGAGAAAGATTACAAGTAGGCAGAGAGGCAGGCAGAGAGAGAGAGGAGGAAGCAGGCTCCCTGCCGAGCAGAGAGACCGATGTGGGACTCGATCCCAGGACCCTGAGATCATGACCTGAGCCGAAGGCAGCGGCTTAACCCACTGAGCCACCCAGGCGCCCGTGTTTCATTTTAAATTGGCTTAGTCCATATTGCCTAGCTACATACATAGACTATTCTCTTTCAGAAAATCTTTTCTTGACTGCAAGAACTATGTTTCAAACTATACTTTACACTTTTGTGTTTTATTTTTCCTGGACCTTCTTTGTGTAATTGTTTTAAATTCCAATTAGGTGAGAAATTTTTCGTAGACTAGGACTGTACCTTCTATTCTTCAGCAACTTTCCTAAAGACAGAACTAGCAAAATGTAAAAAGGTAAAAGTTTTAGAGAAAATAGATGAGTCAGTTAAATCAATTCTGCCACTTACTATATGGATGACAAGTGTCTCAGATTCTTTGCCAATAAAACGGAAATAAAAAATATCCATTTGGAATAGGAATTCAGTAATAGGTAAAAGCACAAGACACAGAATAGACATCTTGATATGAAGTATTAATACTACTGATAAGAACAACCTACAGTTGCTACTTTCAAAAGGTTTACAATACTTCTTGCTTGTAAAATCTTACAAAAAATTACATGAAAACATCTTTTCATTCTTTACCAACAAATTTTAATGAGTCTGGTTCCCATCTCCAATCCACAAAATCATATTAAGAGAACTACAGGGGCACCTGGGTGGCTCAGTGGGTTAAGGCCTCTGCCTTCGGCTCAGGTCATGATCTCAGGGTCTTGGGATCGAGCCCCACATGAGGCTCTCTGCTCAGCAGGGAGCCTGCTTCCTCCTCTCTCTCTGCCTGCATCTCTGTCTACTTGTCATCTCTGTCTGTCAAATAAATAAATAAAATCTTTAAAAAAAAAAAAAAAGAGAACTACATATGGTGGAATAAAATATACACTCTTCTTTTTCTTCCTTTCAACTACAACCAAATGCACTCTCCATTCATAGCACAAATTTACTATATTGTTGAATCATATGAAATTGCCATTTTTACATGTCAAAACTGGTCAACTTATTGACTATCTCCAGTGGTTCAATCTGAAATTTACTTGCTCAATGAACACTTTAGTAAACCCAGGTTGGGGGGTAGTTGCTATACATAAGCAAAGGCTGTTAAATAAGGGCTATGAGGGCGCCTGGGTGGCTCAGTTGGTTAAGCAACTGCCTTCAACTCAGGTCATGACCCTGGCTCAGGTCATGACCCTGCCATTGCTCCCTGCTCAGCAGGAGGTTCTCTTCTCCCTCTGATTTCCCCCTCTCACGCTCGCCCTCTCTCATTCTTTCTCTTTCAAATAAATAAATAAAATCTTTTATAAAAAAAGGGGGGGCTGTGAAATAAAGTGAAATGTAAAAGTTCATTCTTATTTTAATGCTTTTACTTTGTACAAAGCTCTTCCTAAACTAAAATGTTAATATAAAACATTCTGAATAAATTTCTAAGCTAAAACCTACAATATCTTTGAGAATTATTTTCCAGACTATGGAAAACACACATCAGGAAGAGATGATCAAGTAACAATAATTACACTGATCTGCAAAACCAAGTATGCAACTTAAGAACTTCAGTATCGGGGCGCCTGGGTGGCTCAGTGGGTTAAGCCACTGCCTTGGGCTCAGGTCATGATCTCAGAGTCCTGGGATCGAGCCCCACATCAGGCTCTCTGCTCAGCAGGGAGCCTGCTTCCTCCTCTCTCTGTGCCTGCCTCTCTGCCTGCTTGTGATCTCTGTCTGTCAAATAAATAAATAAAATCTTTAAAAAAAAAAAAAACTTCAGTATCTTTACCAGAATGAGTTATATTTCAAAAGTCAATGGTGTTTAAACTATGAGACCTCTTGAGAATATGAATTACAATGAAGACTCAAAATACAGTAACAAAATTATTTGCCAAAGAAATTTTGGGGAAGAATTCTCAACAGAACCTACCTCAATAGTTCTCAAAACTGGCTCAGTTTTGAGTGAATAAAATCAGTTTGAATTCAGTTTGGTGAATAAAATCACCAAAACAGCTACAACAAAAAACACAAGTGCCCTAATAGTGAGAGAGTAGGGTCCTAATGAGAAATGTAATAAAATTCTCCAGGTGCTTCTAGTATGCACCCAGGATTGAGGAACCCTGTTTCTAAAGGCTTTTTTTCATACCCCTACATAAATCAAGACTAAATTTTGAGGAGAGTATGTTCCTAAGCCAGGTAAAGTTCCAGAGATTCTGTCACCACAGAGTAGAATGTTCTGTTTTATAAGAAAACATCACCCCTACTTTACCATGAAGACACCACTTACACCAAAAAGTAGTTCCTTCTCCTATTTAAAGAACTATAGTAATATTGACTTATTAGAGGGAATAATAGCAATGTAGAACATAAAAGAAAATTGTAGTGTTTCATTGGGATCATCATGGTAATTTCCAATTATTACTGATATTCCTTTCTGTTTAAAAAAACTTAACTTTCTAAATTATAAATTAAACACTAACAGCTTATTTTATACAAGTTTAATCCATTGACTAAAAAATTATAACCAAAATAAAATTTCTATTTAATTTCAATATTTAAAAGTAGTCCAATTAAGATAGTCTTACTGTTCTAGAATCCGAGAATGGATTATATTCATCAAGTCCTGGTGGAACATTTCTTGTCACTTGTGTAACTGATGGGTCCTGGAATAAAATTCAAAGGAGAAAAAAAGATTACTTACCCTTTAAGGCACAGTTTTGATAGTTACAAAGAACTTGCTCTATCTGTACTTTTGGTCAACAAGCAAAGCTAACAGAGGAGAACAAAGAAGATTATCAGATTTACTCAGTCCCATTCCAACAAGGTTGAAATTTATACCCACAGCCCTCATACCCTCAGTGAAAAAACTGGGTTAGATGTAAATCAGCTGCTATTATATAAAGAAAGAAGACAGTTATGTGGAACTGACTGCACAGCATCTTAGCAAATCTTGGGCACACCCACCATCCTTTCCTTTGGATTCCACAATGAATTCATGTTCCCCCCAGCCCCCGCCCCCCCCTTTTTTTTTTTGTAAATATCTTCTATCAGTTTTCCCTACTGCTAATACAAACACCATATTACAAATCAATGTCATATACAGGCAACATATACCACATCCAAAATTAAGCACCACTTACTTGAATTCTACCCAACAGTTTTGTTTGACTATCATTTACTTTGTCCTGTACTGTTTCTCCTTTTCCAACTATAATATTTTACCATACTATCCCAGCTTTTCGAATTAGGCTTTCAAATAAGTCCCCAAATCCTAGAGAGTTCATCTACTTTTCTTGTGAATAAATGTAAGACACAAACGTAATGAACATCTCAACAAAAACCAACTATATAATTAACATGAAAAAGCATTTGCAAACTTTAATACAGCCTCATAGACTTTTCAATCCCTAGTTCCAAGCTTTGGCATGCATCAGAACCAAATACAGATTGCTGCACCCACCCCCAGGGTTCTGGAATGGGGCATCAGAATCTTTATTTCTAAAAAGTTACCACGTGATGCTGCTTCTGCTTGGAGAAGCACTGCTCTCTCACCTATGCTGCACCTTCTCCAATCCATCTTCCTCAACACAGTCATCAAAATTACCTCCCAAAATGAAAAGCTTATCTTGTCATTCCCCTCCTCCAACCCCTCTCCTCAGTTCCCCACCCATTTCAGGTTTTTTAGAGGCTCTCCCAAGACAAAATACAAATTCCTCAAAATGAGATACAAAGCAGTTGACCACCGAGCTTTCCAGACTAATAAACTTTCCAGACTAATAAACTCTGCCACAAGGTCCTTCCCCTAGACAGATCTTCACTCTCTACCAAGTCAAACAAGCTACTGCATAAGGAGCCTTAAACTTGGCAAAAAGGAAGATGTAATAATAAATTTCAAGTATGGCACAGACAAAAGTAAAAATTTTAAGCTTGCTCAAAAAGGAGGGAAGGAGGGAATGCAATCACTCTACTTCCCAGCATTCTTTTCCCAAGTTTATTCAAAAACGTGAGGAGCAGGAAGATTATCAAGAGACAATGTATGCCTCAGGGAGAAAATTAATAGAAACACGAATATTTGATCTCAAGGTTTTGAGTTTGAGCCCCATGCTGGGTGCAGAGATTTCTTAAAAAATAAAATAAAATAAAAAATAATTTTAAGAAGTGGGTTTAGGATCAACAGGTAGAGACTTACCACATCCCATTGGTCCAGATGCAGTCTCAATGCCCACACCTCTTATCCCTACCCACAAAACCAGGTGACCTAGGAGTCCTCAGCACCATATTCCTCCTTGGCATTGCTTCCTCTGGCAGGAATACACAAAGGTAGGATAACCCTAGTGATCTCCTCTTCCTTAAAGACATAATCTGAAGAACACTTCACAAGCTAACTAATAAAATTGCTGATACCCAAGTAACTGCATTCCAGTCTAAGTGCTTCAACAGAGCTTGGCATTTATTTTCACCAGCATTTATTTCATTGACTCATGATGATCTTCATACAAGTCCCCTTGCCCAAACTAGAAGGTCACTTCTTTAAATACAAAAAATACATTATTAGGTCCTGTTTATTTAATCATACATGCATAGTAATACTGCTTGAGTGATAATTGTCACTCCCAAAGAGAAAAAAAAAAAAATCCAAAGAGTAATTCTCAGGATAGTAACAACAGTATTAATCAAGAAATACTCCCTGAGGGACACCTGGGTGGCTCAGGCATTATGTGTCTGCCTTTGGCTCAGGCCATGATCCTAGCATCCTGGGATCTACCACTCCCCCACTCCCCAACCCCCCATCCCCACATTGGGCTCCCTGCTCAGTGGGAAGCCTGTTTCTCCCTCTCCACTCCCCCTGCTTGTGTTCCCTCTCTGGCTATGCTTCTCTCTGTCAAATAAATAAATTAAAATCTTTACCAAAAAAAAAAAAAAAAAGAAAGAAAGAAAGAAAAGAAAAAAAAAATACTCCGGGTGGGGGAGTGAACAAATATGAAGCTAGTTCAAAAATTTAAGGGAAAAGATGATCTTACTCATAAGGGAAATACTAGTTAAAGCTACCCTAACATTGTATTTCTCATCTATCAGACTAGAAAAAATCTACAAGTCTAACATAGCCAAGTGACAAAAGTGTAAGAAAAATAAGAATTCTCCTACATTACTAATGGAAAGAGAAATTATTACAACTCTATGGAGGGACAGTTGGCAACAGTCAGCAAAATTACATCTATATTTATATATATATATATTTTTTAAGATTTTATTTATGTAGTTGACAGAGAGAGATTACAAGTAGGCAGAGAAGCAGGCAGAGAGAGAGAGAGGAGGAAACAGGCTCCCCACTGAGCAGAGAGCCGGATGCAGGGCTTGATCCCAGAACCCTGGGATCATGACCCAAGCAAAAGGCAGAGGCTTTAACCCACTGAGCCACCAAGACACCCTCTATATTTATACTTTGACCAACAATCTCACTTCTAGGAATTTAGCAAAAGACTGGAAGCAACCTAAATGTCTACCAATAGAATATAGTTGAAGAAACTATGGTACACGTACATGATAAAGTGCTATGCAGTTGAGCATTACACAGTTGTAAAATACTATAAGAACATCTATACACTGCCATAGAATAAGTGGAAAAGATGCAGAACAATATAAATAAAATGTTACTTCTTATTATTTAAGAAAAAAATTAATGTGTATGTGTTTACTTAAATGGTTAACAAGATAAAAAAAATCAGGGGTGTCTGGTGGCTCAGTCATTAAGCATCTGCTGACTCAGGTCATGATCCCGGGGTCCTGGGATACAGCCCCACATCAGGCCCCATGCTCCTCGGGAAGCCTGCTTCTCCCTCTCCCACTCCTTCTGCTTCTGTTCCCTCTCTCACTGTCAAATAAATAAAATCTTAAAAAAAAAAAAAATGAAAAGATGTCATTCTTTCAATACTAGCAAAATAGGGCGCCTGGGTGGCTCAGTGGGTTAAACCGCTGCCTTCGGCTCAGGTCATGATCTCAGGGTCCTGGGATCGAGTCCCACATCGGGCTCCCTGCCGAGCAGAGAGCCTGCTTCCCTCTCTCTCTTTCTCTCTGCCTGCCTCTCCGTCTACTTGTGATCTCTGTCAAATAAATAAATAAAATCTTTAAAAAAAAAAAAAAAATACTAGCAAAATACAGTGAGTCCAAGGAGTCCAAATTCTCATTTTATAAATACACAGAGCAAATTATCAAGTGTCCTAAAATTCACATTAAATTTTTTTAACTCCTACCTAAGGTATAACTTAGCTCCAAAGAGATGCAGAATGAAATCATTCTTCCAATTTTCTACTTTTAACTACATAATGAAAATGTACTTGGTTTCCTTCTAGATTCTAGAAGGGGTTTTTTTTTTTTATTTTATTTTTTTTCTAGAAGGGTTTAATCCAGGCTGAGAGTTAATGGGCAGTTTAACAAAATCACTGTGTCAACTGAACTGAGTTCACTTCTAGTTGGTCTGGAATTTCTCCTCAATGTAGTATTAGGTGACAAAGCAATAGAATATGTACAGGATTTGCCAAGAATGATTTAGGAAAAACTGCTATCTCTGAATTACTACATGACTATGATTTTCAAATTTGTTTTAATACATGTAAACAGTATTAAGGAAGTGATAGTCTGTAAACTGGAAGAAAACAACAAAGCTTAAGATTTAATAATGAATAATTTTTTTTTTAGATTTTATTTATTTATTTGACAGAGAGAGAGAACACAAGTAGGCAGAGAGGCAGGCAGAAAGAGGGGGGAAAGCAGGTTCCCTGTTGAGCAGAGAGCCCAACTAGGGGCTTGATCCCAGGACAGTGAGATCATGACCCAAGCCAAAGGCAGAGACTCAACCTACTGAGCCACCCAGGCACCCCTAAGCTAAGGCTACTCTGCTAACACCTTAGTAAGCCAATTACTTCATAGTCGTATTTCATTAAAAATTGAGATGCCTGGGTGCCTCAGTGGGTTAAGCCACTGCCTTTGGCTCAGGTCATGACCCCAGAGTCCTGAGATCAAGTCCACAATGGGCTCCCAGCTCCATGGGGAGTCTGCTTCTCCCTCTGACCTTCTCCCCTCTCATTCTCTCTCTCTCAAATAAAGAAATAAAATATTTTTAAAAATTGAGATGCCTGATAAAAATAAATGTTTTTTCAAAGAGAGTAAAATTTCACATGTAGCATAATTAGCTATTTTACATCTTTAATCCGAGGTTCTTTACCAAACCTTCTAAGGTAGTGTGCCTTCATTATATTTCAAATTATTTCATCCACCATGCCTTAAATTGGACATTTCTCCATCACTCCACACATAACACATAACATCCTCCTGAGAGGTTATGTGTGGAATGATGGAGAAATGTCCAATTGAGGAAGATTCTAAGCTAGCAAAAAGTACTTTCAACTTCAGCTAGATGCAAGGAGATGAAGTAAATAAAAAAGTTTTGTAGCTAATCAACTTCAATACCTTGCTTATTCTTCTCTTCTCCATATATACACTATCTTCAAGCTAAATAGTTTAATAACATAATAGCCTACATGAACGATTGTGTACAACCATATATTATGTATCCACTTACCGTATCTGCTGACACTTAACAGGTTTGAGTTTCAAGATCAACACTAAAAACTTCACGTATCATAGGTACTTGCTCTGTAATAGAGTACTAGTCTAGGAATTAGAAATTCTGAGTTCCTAACAATGACTAGACTCTGTGACCTTAGGCAAGATACCTAACCTGTCAATTTTCTCATCTGTAAAATAGGGGAAAATTCTGATAGATATTGTCCTGATCAGCTGAAGCTCTGAAATGTTAAGCTATAGATTTTAAGTCTTTCCCATTTGGAAAAAAGCTGACTGCCTATATTCAAATCCCACTCACACTAAAGAAAAGCTGTAAACTTTGAACAAGGCAATTCATACATCAATGTGATTCAGTTCCTTCACCAGTAAAATGTATCATAGAGCTCATGAGTTGCTACATATAAAATGATTGCTACTATTCCTGCACATAGAAAGTCCTCAGTGATAGTTGAGACTATTATCATTACCACTACTACCAAGCTAAAGATAAAACAAAAAGAGCTTTCCATTTATAATTAACTGAGATATTAAGAAAGTATAGTACATCATATATGGTGAATAGGCCAAAATACCCACAGACACCTTGTGAGGAAAGCAACCAGACATTCTTTGCTCACCTTTGTGTCATGTGACCCTGTTATCTCAGCTGCATGTTAAAGGGTGAGGAATAGGCTTTTGTGCCAAAGGCAGCCATTTTTAGAAATTGGGGGAAGCCTGGTAGACCCCAACAGAAATTACTCTATATCGGACAATAGCTGATCAATTAGATGAAGAGGGGGAAGCCTGGTAGACCCCAACAGAAGTGATTCTATATCAGACAATAGCTGATCAATTAGATGCTATTTCTTGAGCTACTTGAATAGGAGACATAAAGACTGGTAATTAGTAGCAGCAGAAGAAGCTGACACTAGTTAGGGTAAAAAGACAAATAGAAGCTAAAAAGAAGGTGACCAGAAAAGGGAACAGCGGAACAGAATCTGAGGGGAATGGCAATTACTAGGGTTGCCAATGTGTGACCAAAGCAAAAACAAGGCCAACAGAGTTACTGCTATTCCAGTTGGTGAGGAATGACTTGGTGTTACAGAAGTTTTCACTGTCCAGAAGATCTCAGAAGGGCCTCAAAGTGAAGGAAAAAGAAGTAAGAGAAGAGCAGAAGAGGGAAAAGAGGATGGCAGAGATCAGCCCCCTAACCTTCACTTACATCAGTACAGTACAATTTTTATGTTTTATAAACGCTGATTTCACATGAAAATGACCTCCACTCCTTGGTGGGAGGGCGGTGAATGGTGGGGGAGGAGAAGAGGCTATTTGAAGAAACACATGGTTAGCTTCCAGAGACTATTTCACTACCACTGCAGAGATGGACTCTGTTTGGATACCTTTCCTCCCTCAACAATCCTTTCAATAAATCTCTGTTACCTGAGGTAACCTGAGCATGTCTCCATGCTTTAAAACAGAAACAGGTGATATCAATGTTCTCTGTCATTTCATGTTCCTGCTAAAACTATGTAAAGACAGTTTACTGCCACTAACTATATTTCAATAAAATCTGCAATAAGAAAGATTTAAGTATGAACATTTATCGATCACTAGTATACATGACTCTTGAAATATAACTAATCCAAACTGATGTTGATGTATATATATACATATGTATATGTACATATACAAATGCAGTATGTATAGAACACACCATGTTTCTGATTTCAAAGATCTGGCACAAAACAATGTACAGTATCTGATTAATTATTTTTTTTAAGATTTTTTATTTATTTATTTGACAGACAGAGATCACAAGTAGGCAGAGAGGCAGGCAGAGAGAAGAAGGGAAGCAGGATCCCTGCTGAGCAGAGAGTCCGATGTGGGGCTCGATCCCAGGACCCTGGGATCATGACCTGAGCCGAAGGCAGAGGCTTAACCCACTGAGCCACCCAGGTGCCCCTCATTAATGATTTTTATACTAATTATGTATTGAAAAGATATTTTGTATGTATGGGGTAGAAAATATTTTTTTTAACGATTTTATTTATTTATTTGACAGAGAGAGATCACAGTAGGCAGAGAGGCAGGCAGAGAGAGGGGAAGGGAAGCAGGCCCCCTGCTGAGCAGAGAGCCCGACGTGGGACTCGATCCCAGGACCCCGAGATCATGACCTGAGCCGAAGTCAGCGGCTTAACCCACTGAGCCACCCAGGCGCCCCGGGGTAGAAAATATTATTAAAATGAATTTCACGTGGTTCTTTCCCAAATGGCTACTAGGTTATTTTAAATTACATACATAGCACAAATTATATTTCTACTGGATAATTTTTTTAAGATTTATTTTAGAGAAAGAGCATAAGAGAGCACACCAGTAGGGGAAAAGTTAGAAAGAGACTCCCTGCTGAGTGGGAAGCTAGTTGGGAGACTCTCTCTCATGACCCTAAGATCATGACCAGAGCCAGAATCAAGAGTTGGATGCTTAATTTGAGCCACCCAGGCACCCCTCCACTGGACAGTTCTGAGTGAAGCAGTGCAATTTATTCAAGATTGGCTTATAATTTCACTTTCACCCATGTGGACAAATTCAATTGTGTTAGTCAAACAGAAAAAAAGAAACTCATATTTAAAGCCGAGTTTCCTGTAAGTTTTTCAAAATCACAAACGATGACAAGAGCGGCACCTGGGTGGCTCAGTTGGTTAAGCATCCACCTTCAGCTCAGGTCATGACCCCAGGGACCTGGGATCAAGTCCTGCATCAGGCTTCCCACTCATCAGAGAGTCTGCTTCTCCCTCTCCTGCTTACGTTCTCACTCTCACTAATAAATAAATAAAATCTTTTTTTTTAATAAATAAAATATTAAAAAAAAAAAAAGACAAGAGACCTGATCAGAAGCTTCCTAATCCACTGTCTTCACATAACACAGCAGCAGGCTTTTGCTACACTTTTTCACTTACCTCATACCTTTTTATACATGAGATGCTAGAAGTCAATAATTTGAATATTAAAAACATTTAGAAGAAAATGCATATTTTTAATTCTATCAAGCATGTGTGAAAACTAAAGGCTAAAGCAAAGACAGATTCAAGGAGAAAAAGAGAATTCATCTATTTTAGCACACTACTAGACTATTTAATTATGTCATTTAATCCTCAGAACAGCCATATGACTTAAATTCTATGTCCTTTCCTTCACTGCTAACACTACCACCTCACACATGTTAAAAGTAATTTGGCCAAAGTCATGTAACTTTCAAATTCAAATCTGACCCCAAAACTGAGTTCTCAGAAGAAAATGTAATAAAGAAAACAAATTTATGTTTAAAACAATATCTCCTCAAAAGAAAAAGGCTGGCTTAAACTTGGCATTGCTCCACAAAACTTAATTAATATACTCTTCAATAGTTCTAATTAATCCAACCAATATTATACACTAGGCAACTTGATTAAATAAAAGTCCCAACCTAGAGGTTATGAGAGGCCCTGCCTTCAGAGAGTTAATTTTTCCTACTTTGTACTTCTCAGAGCTACTATAACCACATGAATTTAACAAATACTGAGAATTCCACTTACCTGGAGAATTACTTATTTCTAAATGCCCCAATTATTCTTTAAAAACCAAAGGAACTATAAGAAGCCATTAAAAATCTCGGCAAGACTCAAACAACATTTGGCAAATCTTTTATAAGAGATCGAAAAAAGTACTTAATAATTACTAGAAATTATTCAGTAAATCATGACTTAAAAACTGGTTGCCATTTTCATTACAAGTCCTGACAGTCTTACTCAAATCTAAAAGCAACTCACAGACTAATTTTTGTGAACCCAAATCAGTACTTAGTAAATTAAAATAACTGAAGCAATCACACCCAAGCAGATTTAATGAGATACTACTTCACACCTACTAGAATAGCTACAAACAAGACAGAGACAAGTGGTGGTAAGGAAAAAACTAATGACTAAGTGCTGGTGGGAATGTAAAATGGTACAGTCATTTTGGAAGTTACCAAAGTACCTAGCAGTTCCACTCCTAGGTATATAATAACCAAGGGAATGAAGACCTGGGCCCACACAAAAACTTGTACACAAATATTCCTAGCAGCACTATTCCTAACAGCCAAAAAGTGAAAATAACCCTCTCATTTATATCAACTGACAAATATACTGTATATCCATGCAATAAAATTGCTATTTGCTAACAAAAAGAAATGAAGTCCTGATACATGCTACAATATGCATAAACCTTCAATACATTATGCTCTGTAAAAGCTGCCAATCAAAGACTACATAGTACACGATTCCATTTATGAGAAATCCCCAGAAAGCATATTAGTGGCTGCCGAGGGCTAGTGGAATTTGGAGGAAAATGGAGAATTATTGCTGCCAATGGGGTTTCTTTTTGTGGTGATGAAAGTTTATAAAGTTGATAGTGATGACTGCAGAACTGCAAATATTCTAAAAACCACTAAACTGTATACTTTAGGTGGGTGAACTGTGCAGTATATGTATTATATCTCAAAACTGTCTTTTAAAAAGATAATCAGATGTAATATTTCTTAGAATAAATGTTGCCAACCAGCTATAAATCTCCAAGTCTTCAAAATCTAAATACCACATCATTCATTAAAGAGAAATACTCATTAGTCAAGAAATCAAGATAGAGGGGGTAGGGGTATTAGCTATCAGGGATCAAAAGAGCACCAGAATTTCCTGTTATACTAAATCACCAAAATTTCTTCTGATATTTGAGAAACTGGGTAGCTAATACAGCTATGTGCCCCAGTATTAATGCACTGAAATCTAGAGACTTAAGAAGAAAAAAAGGTAATCATGAAGAACAGGAAAATAATTGGTCATATTTCTGTCAATGACCTACAAGTTCAATCACCTTTGACTATGATAGCCTAGTAGTCAGCGAACAGCACTCTTCCCACAAAAACAGCCCTCATTTTTCAGTGAACTGTTAGATTTTTGTATAGAAAAAGTTGATTTATCATACCCAGTAGTTCTTCACAAAGACTAATGAGTTTTTGATCATTATCTTTTAACATACCAAATACTGAAATTACCAGAACAATTTACCACTAAACATGACACCCGAAGACCTATGAACAAATTTTAAAAGGTCTTGGGTTTTGTTTGTTTGTTTGTTTGTTTGTTGGGGTTTTTTTTTGTCATATTATGGGCAGTGAACTTTTAAATTAATTTTTCCATCTGAGAATAAATGTATACTTCATAGAACATTACCTTATGAAACAAAATCTGGCTAAATTAACTTCTCTTGTTAACCACCAAGTTAACCACCAACTCTTGTTAAGAGTACTTAAAACCCAGGCCAGTACTTAAAATCAAAACACCACCAAAGCCAGGCATTCTGTACAACAATATTCCATGGGAGGAAAATGTTTGAAGTTCCAATTGTGACACAAGGGATTCATCTCCTGCTAGTGTCCCATGACTTCAAAAAGCAATCATAAGCTTTCAAAACTATTAGGTCTTAATGTAATAAAAAATAAAAAATAAATAAATAAATAAAATAAAACAGATGTCCTCTCCAAAAATCATCAACATTAAGCAAACAAATGCAAAACTTTCTAACATTTAAACAAAACTTAAGTCATAAAAATACAATGACCTTTCCTTATTACCCTCAGTTCATGTTCTGATCTATAACAGCCTCTGAAATGTCTAAGCTTGGTAATACAACCAGTAATTTGTATGCTTTATTTTTGTTACTATTTCTGTTAAAACAAAAAGTTTAAAAGTTAATAAAAATTCATCTGAGAAAATATAGGGAATTTAAGGATAAAATAAAAGAAGAATAATCACATGCTATAACCAAAGATAATCTTACACCATTATTTCCTCTGTTATTTTAAGAACTTCCCATCTTTGCCTTAATTCAAAAGAAATATTCCTATAAGAAATATAAAAAAAAAGTACTGAAGGCAGAAAAATTCAGTAATTTGCCTAAGGTCACTCAAGGAAGAGATAGAGAAGCAAACAGAGATAGCCTGGTTCCAAACCCACTCTTAACAAGTGAGGACAAACCTCCACAAATTTGATTTACTCCTTCCTCTAATGTCCCTAATACCAGGCTAAAAATACAGAAATGCCTGTCTGTAAAATATGTACTTCACAGAACATTTTCTTACGAACTCAATGCTAAATGGTGATTAAGTTCCCCTGAGACTCAAACACAAACGTTTCCATAAAGAAAAGATTTTTAGGGTTACCCGGGTGGCTCAGTGGGTTGAGCCTCTGCCTTCAGCTCAGGTCACAATCTCAGGGTCCTGGGATCAAGCCCCTGAATCAGGCTCTCTGCTCAGCAGGGAGCCTGCTCCCCCCACACCCCGCCACCTGCCTCTCTGCCTACCTGTGATCTCTCTCTGTCAAATAAATACATAAAATCTTTTAAAAAATTTTTAATCAAATACAAGTATATAATATACTTCTTTTAACCTTGGGGAATACATCAATTTGCACTTTTACAATACACCATTGACCTGTAAACAATTCACTAAAATTTATGATTACTTCAGAGCCAAAAATTAAGCGTGCTATGCCATATAAAACCACAAGACTGATGAAATCAATCTAAGACAAGCCTCAAAAGCTTTAGAAAATTGCTAAATGGTGGTAACATTATAGTAGAACACTAGCCCTTGGCCATCTCTAACCAATATTCCTGATGCTGTTTTCCTGTACCTCCTACTTTCATTTCTCACCACTTTCCACATGTATTCCAAATCACCACATGAGGATTCTAACCACCATTAGAAGATAGCCAAAGGAAGGGGCACCTGGTGGCTCAGGTGGCTCAGAGGGTCTGACTCCTGGTTTCAATTCAGGTCATGACCTCATAGGTCCTGGGATTGAGCCCAAAACTCAGCATGAATTCTACTTGAAGACTCTCTCCCTCTGTACCCACCGACCCACACTTGCTCTTGCTCTCTCTAAAATACATAAATCTTGCGGTGCCTGGGTGGCTCAGTGGGTTAAAGCTTCTGCATTCAGCTCAGATCATGATCTCAGGGTCCTGAGATGGAGCCCCACATTGGGCTCTCTGCTCAGCAGGGAACCTGCTTCCCCCCTCCCCTTCCCACCCTCCCTGCCTCTCTGCCTTTTGTGATCTCTGTCAAATATATAAATAAAATCTTTAAAAAGAAAGGCAAGATCAAAGTCTACCTTATCTTTGAGTCCACCCCCCTCCACCTTCTTCCTAGGGTCTACATGAGACTTCATATATACTAACTGCTCAACAGAGAAGGAAGTCCCTTGTGTAAAGTGTCCATCCTTTGGAATATTATTGTTTCCCTGTGTGCTTAGGTAAAGTCACTTTAAAAATACTCAAAATGCATCTTATCATATACATTCCTAGTTTAGTAGTTAAAGAGGCTCTAATATTTTTTGCTTATCTGCAAAAATAAATCCAATAATTCATCTATATTCTATAAAATATATGTAAGAAAATGTATCAAATTGATAATATTGATAAATGTGTTCCTAACTGCATTCCAAAAACAAGTATAAACCCATTACATTAAACTTTTTTTATATATTTAAAAACATACTGATGCAAGCACAGATTTACAAGCAATTGCAACACTAGCTCTGGCAACTCTGGAAGGTAGGCAAGCTTACTATATATACTCTACAGACACTCAGGTCATTGGGAGCAATTCTGCATAAAGTATGAGGGCTTTCTTAGATAAAAGTCTTTCTTGTGCAAGAATAAAGATTAAGAAAGAATACAGAAATTTTTGAAGAGGGTGCCAAAATCATTCTATGGGAAAAGAACAATCTGTTCAACACAACTGGATACCCACATTTTCAAAAGAATGAAGTTCAACCTT
Source organism: Neogale vison (assembly GCF_020171115.1). Lineage (NCBI taxonomy): Eukaryota > Metazoa > Chordata > Mammalia > Carnivora > Mustelidae > Neogale > Neogale vison. Next base: position 212,771,754 of record NC_058091.1, read on the forward strand.
ACTCCAACCTTGCTTCACACCATATACAAAAATTAACTCAAAAAGAATCACAAACATAAATTTAAGAGGTAAAACTATAAAACTCTAAGGAAAAAACATAAGGGTAAATTTTCATTACCTCAGATTTGGCAAAGGATTCTTAGATACAACATCAAAACACAAACCAGAAAATAAATATAAATTTTGATTCAGTCCAAATTATAACTTTTGTGCTTCCAAAAACATTAACAAGAAATGTCATTGACATTGACAAGATCATTGACAAAACAGAAATTATCTACAAATCATTACAGTTGACACATGAACAATGCAGGAACTTAAGGGGGCTGGTCCCACCCCCAGGGACAATAGAAAGTCAGTATGTAACTTTTGACATCCCCAAAACTGACAGCTTAACAACAGAAGCCCTACTGATAACAGTCAACTAATACTTATTGTGTATGTTATACATATTTTATACTATATTCCTACAATAAAGCTAGAGAAAAGAAAACATTAGGAAAATCATTTGGATGGGCAAATACATTTATAGTAACAATATATATAGTATTTAATTTAAGATAAGGGAACTGGGGCACCTGGGTTATTCAGTGGGTTAAAGCCTCTGCCTTCGGCTCACGTCATGATCCCAGGGTCCTGGGATCAAGCCCCGCATCGGGCTCTCTGCTCAGCATTGAGCCTGCTTCCTCCTCTCTCTGCCTGCCTCTCTGCCTACTTGTGATCTCTGTCAAATCAATAAAGTCTTTTAAAAAAAGATAAGTGAACATGTAGTTCAAACATTGTTCTTCAAGGTCAACTATACTTCAGTAAAGACTTGTATCGAGGGGCCCCTGGGTGGCTCAGTCGTTGCCTCAGGTACTGACCCCAGGGTCCTGGGATCAAGCCCGCCGTCAGACTCCCTGCTCAGCAGGTAGCCAGATTCTACCTCTTCCATTCCCCCTTTATTATCCCTCTATCATGGTATTTCTCTGTCAAATAAATAAATAATAATCTTGAAGAAAAAAAAAAAAAGACTTGTATCAAGAATGTATAAAAATCTCTTACAATTCAGTGATAAAAAAGACAAAAAACTGAACTTAAAAATAGGCGAAGGATCTGAATAGATATTTCTCCAAAGAAGATATATAAATGACCAATAAGCACATAAAAAATCTCAACACCGGGGCCCCTGTGTGGCTCAGTGGGTTAAAGCTTCTGCCTTAGGCTCAGGTCATGATTCCAGGGTCCTGGGATCAAGCCCCCATTGGGCTCTCTGCTCAGCAGGGAGCCTGCTTCCTTCCTCTCTCTCTCTTCCTGCCTCTCTGCCTACTTGTGATCTCTGTCAAATAAATAAAATCTTAAAAAAAAAAAAAAAAAAGCTCTAACACTACATAGCCATCAGAGGAATGCAAATCAAAACCACAATAAGATATTCCAAACCCACTAGGATGGCTAGAATCATAAGCAAATAATTACAAATGTTGAGGAGAGTGTAGATAAAGCAGAATCCTCATCTGCTGCTGGTTGCAATATACAATAGAGCACCCGTGTGGAAAACAGTCTGGCAGTTCCTCAAATGATTCAACATAGTTACCATATGACCCAGCAATTCTGCTCCTAGTTACATACTCAATTTAAAAAATAAGCATCAGGGCACGTAGGAGGCTCAGTCCTTAAGTGTCTGCCTTCAGCTAGGGTCATGATCCCAGGGTCCTGGGATCAAATCCCATGTCAGGCTCCCTGCTCCACAGGGAACCCTGCTTCTCCCTCTCCCACTCCCCCTGCTTGTGTTCCCCCTCTAGCTGTGTCTCTCTCTGTCAAATAAATAAATAAAAATCTTTAAAGAAAATAATAAAAAGAAAAACAAGTGTCAAACGAAAACTTGTGCAGAAATGTTTACAGCAGCAGTATTTCTAATAGTCAAAAGTGGCAACTACCCAAAAGTCTATCAAATAGTAATGAATAGGCATTACTAATTCTTTTTTTTTTTTTAAAGATTTTATTTGACAGAGATTGAGAGAGCACAAGCAAGGGGAGTGGCAGGTGGGGGAGAGGGAGAAGTAGCCTCCCTGCAGAGCAGGGAGCACGAAGCAGGGCTCGATCCCAGGACCCCGGGATCATGACCTGAGCTGAAGACACCACTTAACCGACTGAGCCACCCAAATGCCCCTGGCATTACTAATTCTTAAAAGCACTCAAGGGGCACCTGGGTGGCTCGGTGGGTTAAAGCTTCTGCCTTCGGCTCAGGGTCGTGATCCCAGGGTCCTGGGATGGAGCCCCGCATCGGGCTCTTTGCTCCGCAGGGAGCCTGCTTCCTCCCCTCTCTCTCTGTCAAATAAATAAATAAAATCTTTAAAAAAAAAAAAGCACTCAAAACCAAATGCCAGAGAGATTGCTGGATTGCTCTCTTCATACAGGTTTACAAAGAGTTCTTGTGGCAATTCTTGCACAAGGAAGGGGAACACAGGCCTCTAACACTTGTCTATAGTGTGAAGGCAAAAGCTATTTGGCACTACAGGCTGTCTTGGTAGGAACAGATGAAATGGAATAAAAGTGGTAAGGGGACTTGGTACAAAGTCAAATCCAACCAACCTTTACACTTTTTTTTTTTTAAGTTTTACTTATTTGAGAGAGAGAGGGAGTCTGTGAGTGAGAAAGAAAGACCACAATCGGGGAAAGAGGTAAAGGAGAAGCAGACTCCCTGCTAAGCAGAGAACCCAATGTTGAGCTTGATCCCAGGACCTGGGAACAAGACCTGAGCTAAAGACAGACACTTAACTGAGTGGTACAACAGACACAACGAAGTGGTACCCTTACAAATCATCTTTTAGTTCCTTCACTTATTGAAAGTTGGGAAATTTCCCCCCTCGTGATTTAAAAACATCTCCTTGTGTTTGGGTTTTCATTACCTATTACCAAAAACTACGCACAGTTTTAATTATATCATGTAGACCTGTATTCTCTCATTTACCATGCTGTCCTCACTTGACTAATCTTAGCAAAGTTACTTGGCCCAAGGAAAGCTAAATATAGATTTAGATCTCTATTTGATCTAAATACAGGTTTAACTCTATCATGCTTTTGTCAAATAAATGTTACTTCGCAATAACGTTTTGGCAATTATGACTGAAAAAAACAGACTCAAGTCACCTCGAATGCTGGGGGAAGGGAGGATATTTTAAAGATACATACAGGAAAAAGGGTGCCATGTTTCAAAGACTAGAACTCTTCAAAATGTGGTAACCTCTCTTGTAGTTCAAGAGCAGCTCTAATAATAAATAAGAATTATAGAAAATTAACCTCAAAAACCCTGGTCATTTAGTACTCCAGTGTTCTATAATTAGTTAATTTGGCCCCTTCCCCTTATCATTCCATGGTTATTCCCACCATAACTACAGGATTTTTTTTCTCTGTGCTTTCAGCTCAAGTTCCTGAGACAGATAGTTCACTTAACTATCACCATTACTGTTAGAGCAAAATTTTGCACCAAGCAATCTTATCTCTTCCTGATCATCTCAGAGAATGGCTTTCCTTGGGTCAAGTAACTTTGCTAAGATTCGTCAAGTAAGGACAGCATGGTAAGGGTCACACAACAGAGGACATGATCATCTACCATGTTAAGCAACCACTTGGGCTGCTTCCTCAGTGGACTGAGGCTCAGAGCATAGCAGGCTCCTGAAATATAAAGCCACCTCTCCAGCTTTTATGATCAGATGCAATCCCAATATCTAATATATTACAACAGGAGAGAATTTACGCACTCACAAAATGATCCATACAGGTATAAAAATGCAACAATTATATGGTTTCAAAGAAGAAAAAAAACCTTGCGACGCAAAAAACCCTACTTTAGCAACTCTAGTATATCAAATCCTGCTTGAATTCCTTCAACTGCTGAAATCTCCATACCAAAAAAAGCATCACCAGGCTATTCTAATAGATCTTTAAAAATCTCTATGTTAGGGGCACTTGGGTGGCTCAGTCAGTTAAATGTCAGTCTTCTGCTCAGGTCATGATCCTGGAGTCTCAGGATAGAGCCCCCTTTCCGGCTCCCTGATCACTAGGGGTCTTGCTTCTCCCTTTCCTTCTGCCCCTGCCCCTGCTCCTTCTCTCTCTCTCTCTCTCTCCCTCACTCTCTAATAAAATTTTTTTTTTTTTAAGATTTTATTTATTTATTTGACAGACAGAGAACACAAGTAGGCAGAGAGAGAGAGGAAGGGAAGCAGGCTCCCCGCCAAGCAGGGAGCCCGATGCGGGGCTCGATCCCAGCACCCTGAGATCATGACCCGAGCTGAAGGCAGAGGCTCAACCCACTGAGCCACCCAGGCACCCCTCTAATAAAATCTTTTTAAAAAAATTTTTGGATAAAGTTTACCTTCATGTAAACTCTGCCAATTAACCTTTTTTTTCCTGAAGCAAAAACAGGTTTATTCACCTCAGCAAGGACCCTTCAAGTATCTGAATATCTCATACTTCTCTTTAGCCTTCTGTCAGAAGACTACACCCCAGAGTAATTTAAGCTTAAATTACTCTTCCAAGACCTGATTCCAGACCCATGGCCATTCTCACTTCTTTGGGCACATCCTGTTTTGTTCAAACCACTCTTTAAATACACACTTGGAACTGAAGACAAAACCTATGGGATGGACAAGAACAGAATATTGTTGATTCATCGCTAGAACTCATCACTTATTTCATTAATCCAATATAAATTTTTCAGAAACTATATGACTCCAGTGATTTATCTTAAGAAAATACCCTATAAATTTCCTGGATCTGCATTTCAGCACTACTAAATATTAACTGTATGCCAAAAAAAATCATTTTTAATATCAGCAATTGTTTACTTTCAAAATTTTTACCATCACCATCTCAATTAAGATTGTTAAAATCACGATACCAAAATAAAATCACATTCAAATATTAGTTTTGCCATTTAGCATCTCTAAGAGGTACTCCACTACACTAACAGCCTCCCACTGAACCTGCCTGAGAGCCTTCGGTAGCCAAAGGAGATGCTCAAGCTGAACAAAAGTTTCCTACATGGCTAAATAATACTGATGCAGGGACACCTGACTGGCTCAGTTGGTTAGGCAGCTGCCTTCGGCTAGGGTTGTGATCCCAATGTACTAGGATCGAGTCCCACATCAGGCTTCCTGCTCAGCGGGGAGGCTGCTTCTCCCTCGGCCTCCAACTGCCACTCTGCCTGCCTGTGTGCTTTCTCTCTGACAAATAAAAAAAAATTTTTTTAAATATATTTAAAAAGAATTAAAAAAAAATAGTACTGATGCAGAGCACACTAACACTCTACTTTAAGTAAAAAAAGATGGTCTCAAAATGAATTACAGATATGTTTTAAGGGATCCTTTGAACCCTGGTAAAATTAACAAAAAAATGTTAAGAGAAATGAACCACACTGGACTAAAAGGAACAGTGATACTTCAAAATTAAAAGAAGCTTCTGCACTCCCAAATTTCAGTGCATAAAAAGCACCGTGAAAATATTTCTCCTCAGCTGCAAACACTTCTATAAGTAAAAAAGGACTTACCACAGAGTGGTACCAAAACCAGAAGAAAATAATAGATTAAGGAAAAGACCTCCAGGTAGCAGAACTGCGCCCTATTCAAAGAACACTCACTGTTCCAGTTAGGAGACCCTCAAAAATGGGGCTGGATGGATTTCAGACTTGCCACAGACCAGGAACTGTTAACTGTTTCCCATTCCTCCCCTACTTGAATGGGAATGTCTATTGGGGTTATCCTGTACTTGTCTCACCGTTTTATGCTGGGTGTATCTTTTCAGCTCTGTATCAGAAGGAACATAAGCTCCTCCCATCAAGGAGTACAATCTAATCCTTCCCATTCTTTTTTGAATACAGTCTGGCTTTTTGTCTTGTTTGACTAACACAATGTAGCAGAAAAGAAATGACTCAAGAAGCCTTTAGCATCCCTTCTTGACCTCTTCGAACACTACTCCCACTTTGTAAAAAGTCCATGCTATTCCTATTAGAAAGGCCATGTGGAAGAGAACCAACTGCTGCCCCCAAAGACAACCCCAGATAATTGCCAGATACTTGAGTTGAGGACATCTTAAACTATCTAGCCCAGTCAAGCTGCCAGATAATTGAAGAGACATAAGTGATTCCAGGCAATAACATTCAAAACCAAACCACCCAACTTAGTCCAACTCGAATAACAGAATAGTGAGCAAATAATTGTTGTTTTAAGCCACTAAATCTAGGGATTATTTGTTATACACCATTAGGTAACTGAGACAATGATAAATAAAATAATGATGCATCTTAATTTGATGAAATACAACAGGCAACTAAACACATGCTTTTTAAAAATATCAACTTGAGGAAGACAGTATGAACTTATGCAGTTGACATGACCATAAAATAACATAGACCACAAATTACTACTACTATGTCCCAGATAAATGTTGAAAGCTAAAGTTTGCAATGTTAGACTACCACAGAAGAAATACTCAAAATTCTTTCCTAGTGCTGTCCAACCTCCAGTCACAAATTTTAAACGGAGGAGGCAAGACTGACATCAACTAACTGTAAATGAAAACTATTCTTTTAAAATAAATAATAAAAATAACATTTATTATAAATATTAAAAACAATTTTGATAACATTCTTGAATTATGGGTCAATTTTTTATTAACATATAATTTATTATTTGTTTCAGGGTACAGGTCTGTGATTCATCAGTCTTACACCATTCATAGCACTCACCATAGCATATGTCCTCCTCCTCACTGCCCATCACCCATCCCTCCCATTCCCCCTCCACTCCAGCAACCCTCAGTTTATTTCATGAGACCAAGTGTCTCTTAAGGTTTGTCTCCCTCTCTGGTTTCACCTTGTTTCATTTTTTCCTCCCTTCCTCTATGATCCTCTGTCTTGTTTCTCAAATTCCTTAAATCAGTGAGATCATATAATTCTCCCTCTCTGATTGACTTTTTTTGCTCTAGTTCCATCCACATTGCAAATGGCAAGATTTTTGTTTTTTGATGGCTGCATAATATTCCATGGTATGTGTGTGTGTAAATACATATATATGCATACATACATATATACATACATACTACATCTTCTTTATACAGTCATCTGTTGATGGACATCTAGGATAAATGAATTTTAATGATGAGGTTTTCAATTTTCAACTCCAATTAAACTCTTAGGATACCACTGGTATTATTCTAACTTAAATATCATAAATAAGAGCGGTGAACTGTAGCCCATTTTTAAGAGATTATTTTTAAAAGGGTAGAATTTTTGAGGCCCAAAATAAAAGAACGGAGTTATTAGGGAGGAAGCCTTTGCAGTGACAAAGCACTAAAATTCAGACAACCAGGGTCAGGTCTAGGGCAAACCACTTATGTTTGGCCTTGACTTCTCAACTATGACTGGCCCAACAAATACTAGCACCCTTGAAGAAGCTAAAGGAACACAAACTTTTATGAAATGAGTAAGTCTTGGGCAAGTACAGCAAAGGAAATGTAATCAATCATGTTATAATAGTGTTGTATGGTGAAAGATGGTAGCTAATACTATGCTCACCACAAGTGTAACATAGACTTATAGAATCACTATGTTGTACACCTGAAACTAATATAACATTGTGTGTCAACTATACATCAATTTAAAAAAAAAATAAACTTCTCTAAATTAATAAGCTAAGAATATGGTTCACTGTAATTAAATCAATTTCTTGAATTACTATGAACTCTACTTACTATGATCTAATTAAAGCCACCATGCATCAAGCACTTATTACATGCTAAATATATGATCATCTAATCCGATTAACAACCCTATGGGGAAGGTCCTATTATCCTGCTTTACAGAAGGGTAAACAGACATATGGAGAGGCTAAGTAACATTCCAAGGTCTTACAGCAAGTTAGTGGCAAAGCCAGGATCAAATGTAGGATTTTTTTTTTTTTTAACTCTTGAGCAGATTTTGTAAGAGAATATTCTTGTGTTTTAGGAAATATATACGAAGTATTGGGGGGTAAAGAGGCATCATATCTGTGATTTAGTCTCAAATGCCTGCAAAATACAAATGTGTGATATGCATATATACACACACATATGTGTGTATGTATGTGTGTATGTTGGAGGGAAAGAATGATAAAGAAATATGATAAAATGTCAAAATGGTAACTTTCAGGGAATCTGAATAAAAGATACATGGGGTAAAAAAAAATGAACTTTTGAGCAGAAACCTTTAACTACTACTCTCTGCTGTCTCTGTATGAGAGCCTCAAGTCCAAAGTCCCAATACAAAACAAGAATTTGGTGTCAGAAATGCAATCAACAAGCAAACAGAGTGCCATCAGTAATGGACTAGGAATAAGATTTAAATTCTAATGCCAATTCTGTACCACCTACACCTGGGTATAAGATACTGAGCAAGATAGCAATGAAAATGAAATAGCTTTTAATCAAGAAGAAATTATTTCACATTTGGCAATCATCCTATCTCTGGGCTTTTTTCATCCACAGAATGAGTTCTGAATAAATCCATTATAAGATTTTCCTTTCCCAGCCACAAAAATTTGATTCCATTTCTCAAAACTACATAAAACATTATTTCCAAAATGAATTTCCAATCCAACCAATAAGCATATTAATATGTTAAAACATATTAAAAGGTATGAAGGTTTTCTTATCACTTATTAATTTTTCTATCCTTTGAGTAAACTGCACTCATTCTGGCACTTATTCGTATTTATACTGACTTATAAAAGCCAAATTATATAACTAATGTCTGATGACTATTTTACTTTTTTTTACATTCTAAACATTTTTGTCTACATGTTAGATGAATAAACTTCAGGATATAAATTTCTTCATTATCTACTGAATAAATGAGTAACTGAATGGAACAAGGGGCATAAAATAATTAATAAATGTTGACTATGTGAAAACTATTTTTTCCTCTCTAGCTTTACAGCCACACTGTAATAACTCAAGAGTGGATCTCAGAAACATCCACATAACAATCTATTTTGCAGATTATATATTTCCACTTATTCCAAGTTTCTTGATACACAATAAAAACTATTCAAATTCCATAAACTCTTTCATTTAGCCTATCACAACCACTAGAATCAAGCAGGAGCTAAAAAAACAAAAAACAAAAACAAAAAACTGAATCCAGCAAAATTATTTTACAACAGCTGATAAAAACAAGTAAGCCATTACAGTTAACATTATCTAAGAAGATTATCCTCAGAAATTATTTTCATGACAGTTCAAATGAAGATGCTGGTAAAAGGGCTCCTAACATAAAAGTAAAGGAAAAGAAATGCTGAAGACTAAAAAAGCCATAGAAACCAAATAGTTTTTGATCATTTACTTCATTCTGCCTACCCTATGAGATGGGGTTTGGAGAGCTTCCAGGTCAAACTTATGGAGGTACTGGGAGACAGGTATGCCTGGAGGCCAGATGTTCACCCCTCAGGCCTTGCCCTGGGCATCTCCTCTGTTTGGCCATTCCTGAATTGTAGCCCTCATAATTAACTGGTAATCTGATCATTCATTAAAAATGGTAAAGCCCAAAGGAACTAAGATGGCAGAGTAGCAGGAGGACCCCAGGCTTGCCTGGTCCCTAAAACTCAGCTAGATAAATATCAAATCATTTTGGATACCCAAGAAATCATTCTAAGAACAGAATTGCAAAAACAGAGGGAGATAAAAGACCACATCATGCAAGGCTGGAGATGTGGAGACATGATCTGGGGGGAGAAGAGGATCACAGGTGCCTCGGAGGGGAGGAAACACTGTCATGGAGAGAAGTGAGAGAGAGCGAGAGAGAAGAGTGCACAGGGGATCACAGAAAGAAGACATTTCCCCAAAGCCAGTGACTGGGAAAATGAGAGGGCTGATTTTTGTGAGTTTTTACAAACACAGGGCTCAAACACTAGAATTTTAGAGGACCACGGCATGGCGGGTGTGGAGCCCAGCCAGTGATGCAGTGCTCCTGTGGAGAACTAGTACAGATACCCCAGGGCAGACAACACCATCTGAGGATTCCCTAGGACACACTGGGAGAGATGATTCCCCCTTCTTGGAGCACATCTAAAAGAGGTGGTTTGCCTCTCTGGGGACAAACATGTTGGCAGATGCTATTACTCTCTCCCACCTACCAGCATAAACTAACTTCAGTGAACAGCAGTGCCAACAGTGGCATAAATCACTTACACCAAGTCCTGGCCCTGTGCACTCGGCAGGTGCCGCTTTTCTCAGGCAAGTGTGTCACAGCACAGCAGGCCCCTCCCCCAGAAGAGCAGCACAAACCCCCACCCCCCAACACATACACACCACATCTACTGACCACAGAGTTCTGCACAGCTTCAGCTGGAGTGGATACAGCATCAGGTCTCTTTTAGCAAGCAGATCAGACCACACCTAGTTAAAACTTACCAGATGCTGGCCCATGTCCAAACACTCCCCACTGCAGGCAAGGAAAAACACTGCAGAGGACTGACCTCAGGGAAAGAGCAAGCAAAACACAGCAACACAGCACACACAGCATACACCGGAGACACTTCCTGAAGCGCCAGGCCCTGAACAGTATATGACCTCTACTTTATAAAGACAATACTCTCAGCAACAGGAAACATAATAGGTTTTCCTAACACACAAAAGAAGATGGAGATGAAAATGCCAAGACAGAGGAGGAATTCATCCCATAGAACAAGAAAAGGTCTCATCCAGGCATCTACTTGAAATAGACATAAGTAATATGCTTGATCCAGAATTTATTTTTTTAAAGATTCTGTTTATTTTAGGGAAAGAGAAAGTGTGTAAGCACAAGTGGGGGAAAGAGGCAGAGGGAGAAGCAGAACCCCCACACTCCCTAAGCCCAATGTGGGGCTCAATCCCAGGACCCCAAGATCATGACCTGAGCTGATGTCAGATGTTTAACCAACTGAGCCACCCAGGTGCCCCTCGAGCCAGAATTTAAAGCAACAATCATAAGGATATTAGGTGGGCTTAAGAAAAGCACAGAAGAGGGCGCCTGGGTGGCTCAGTGGGTTAAGCCGCTGCCTTCGGCTCAGGTCATGATCTCAGGGTCCTGGGATCGAGTCCCGCATCGGGCTCTCTGCTCAGCGGGGAGCCTGCTTCCCTCTCTCTCTCTCTCTCTGTCTGCCTCTCCGTCTACTTGTGATTTCTCTCTGTCAAATAAATGAATAAGAAAAGCACAGAAGACACCAGGGAGTCCCTTATGTAGAAACCAAAGACCTAAAAACTAGTCAGGCTCAACTAAATAACACTGTAAACTGAGGTATGAAACCAACTGGATATAATGGATGGAAGGATGCAGAGGAATGAATAAGTGACACAGAACATAAAATTATAAAAAATAAAGAAGCTAAAAAGAAAAGAAAAATATTAGATTGTGAATACAGACTCAGGGAACTTAAAGACTCCTTAAGGCAAAGTAATATTCCTATAATAAGGATCCCAAAAGAACAGAGGGAAAATGGGGCAGAAGGTTTAATTGAGGAAATTATAGTTGAAAACTTCTCTAATTTGGGGAAGAAAACAGACATTTAAATCCAGGAGGCAGAGAGAACTTCCACCAAAATCAACAAAAGCAGGCCAACACCAAGGCAAATCAGTTAAATTTACAAAATACAGAAATTTTAGAAGTCCTAAAAGCAGTAAGTGAAAAGAAATCCCTAACTTATAAGGGAAGACAGATAGGTTAGCAGCAGATCTCTCCACAGAAACTCAGCAGGCCAAAGAAGTGGCAGGATATATTCAATGTGCTAAATGGGAAAAAAATGCAGTCAAAATACTCTATCTAGGAGGCAGTCACTCAGAATAGACGAAGAGATGAAGTGTTTGCCAGACAAACAAAAAGTAAAGGACTTCGTGACCATTAAACAAGCCCTGCAAGAAATATTAAAGGGGACTCTTTGTCATTTTTGGTCTTTCTCTCTCACTCAAAGACTAGAAAGGTACAGAGAAAATCTCCAGAAACAACAACTTAACAGGTAATACAATGGCACTAAATTCTTATCAGTAATCACTCTGAACATAAATGGACTAAATGCTCCAATCAAAAGACACTGGGGGGCGCCTGGGTGGCTCAGTGGGTTAAGCCGCTGACTTCGGCTCAGGTCATGATCTCAGGGTCCTGGGATCCAGTCCCCGGTCGGGCTCTCTGCTCAGCAGGGAGCCTGCTTCCCTTCCTCTCTCTCTGCCTGCCTCTCTGCCTACTTGTGATCTTTCTCTGTCAAATAAATAAATAAAATCTTTAAAAAAAAAAAAAAAAGACACTGGGTACCAAAATGGATTAAAAAAAATAAGACACAACTACATGCTGCCTACAAGAGACTCATTTTAGACCTAAAGACACCTGTAGATTGAAAGTGAATTGATGGAGAAATATTTATCATCTAATGGAAGTCAAATAAAGCTGGAGTAGCCATCCTTACATCAAATTAGATTTTAGGGGTGCCTGGGCAGCTCAATGGGTTAAACCGCTGCCTTCGGCTCAGGTCATGATCTCGGGGTCCTGGGATCGAGTCCCGCATCGGGCTCTCTGCTCAGCGGGGAGCCTGCTTCTCCCTCCCTCTCTCTCTCTCTCTCTGCCTGCCTCTCTATCTACTTGTAATCTCTCTCTCTCTGTCAAATAAATAAATAAATAAATCTTTTTTTTAAAAAAGAATTAGATTTTAAATCAAAGAATGTAACAGAAGAAGGGCACTCTATCATAACAAAGGGGTCTATCCAACAAGACGATTTAACAATTATAAATATTTATGCCCCCAACTTGCAAACACCCAAATATATTAGACAATTAATAACAAACATAGGCACTCATTGATAATAATAATGGGGGATTTCAACACCCCACTTAGAGCATGAACAGATCATCTAAGCAGAAAAGCAAAATGCAAACAATGGCTTTGAATGATACACTGGACCAGACGGACTTAACAGATATATTCAGAACATTTCATCACGGGACATTCTCCAGAACAGATCACATACTGGGTCACAAATCAGGCCTTAACAAGTACAGAAAGACTGAGGTCATACCAAGCATATTTTCCCAACCACAATGCTATGAGACTTCAAGTCAACCACAAAAAAAAATTTGGAAAGACCACCAACACATGGAGGTTAAAGAATATCCTACTAAAGAATGAACGGGTTGACCAGGAAATTAAAGAATTTAAAAAAAAAATACATTAAAACAAATGAAAATGAAAACATGACCCTCTAAAACCTTTTGGATGCAGCAAAAGCAGTCATAAGAAAGAATTATATAGCAATACAGGTCTACCTCAGGAAACAAGAAAAATCTCAAATATACAACCTTACACCTATAGAAACTACAAAAAGAAATGAAGCCTAAAGCCAGCATAAAAGTGAATAAATATTAAAGCAGAAATAAATGATACAGAAATAAACAAGAAACAGAAGAACAGACCAATGAAACCAGGAGCTTGTTCTTAGAATGAATAAAACTGATAAACCCCTAGCCACACTTATCAAAATGGAAACAGAAAGGACCCAAAGAAATAAAATTACAACTGGACACCTGGGTGGCTCAGTCAGTTAAGCATCCAACTCTTGATTTCAGCTCACGTCATGATCTCAGGGTCAGGAGACTGAGCCCTTTGTCAGGCTCCATGCTCCATCTGGAGTATGCTTGAGATTCTCTCTCTTCCTCTCCCTCTGTCTCTCCCCCTACTCATTCTCTCTCTCTCTCTAATAAATAAATAAAATCTTAAAAAAAAAGAAACCACAAGTTAGAGAGATCACAACCAACACCACAGAAATAAAACAATTCTAAGAGAATATTATGAAAAATTATATGCAAATAAACTAGGTAATCTGGAAGAAATGAATCAATTCATTGAAACATATAAACTGAGCCAGGAAGAAATAAAAAAATTAAGCACACCAATAACCAGCAAGAAATTGAATCCATAATCAAAGTCTCCCAACAAACAATGGTCTAGGACCAGACAGCTTCCTAGGAAATTCAACCAAACATTTAAAGAGTTAACATCTATTCTTCTCAAACTGTTCCCAGTAATAGATGTGGAAGAAAAACTTCCAAACTTATTCTATGAGGCCAGCATTACCTTGATTCCAAAACCAGACAATTAAAAAAGAGAATTACAGGCCAGTATCATTGATGAACATGAGTGCAAAAATTCTCAACAAAATACTAGCAAACTGAACACAAAAGTACATTAAAAGAATCATCCATCACAATCAAATGGGATTTATTCCTGGGCTGCAGGGGCGGCTTGGATATTCACAAACCAAGGTGATACACACAGTAACTAAAGAAAGAGTAAGAACTATATGATCCGGTCAATAGGTGCAGAAAAAGCATTTGACAAAATACAGCGTCCTTTCCTGATAAAGTCTCAACAAGGTAGGGATAGATGGAACATACCTCAACATCATAAAGGCCATACACGAAAGACCCACAGAGAGTATCATCCTCAATAGGGAAAGACTGGTAGCTCTTCCTCTATGGTCCACTCTTACCATTGTTATTTAACACAGTACTGGAACTCCTAGTCTTAGCAATCAGACAACAACAAAAAAATAAAAGTCATCCAAATCAGCAAGAAAGAAGTCAAATTTTCACCATTAAAAGAAAATATGATACTCCCTCGATATAGGAAACCCAAAAGACTACCAAAAAAATTTGCTATAACTGATACAAAATTCACTAAAGTTGCAGGATACAAAAATCAACTTACAGAAATCTGTGCAATTTCTATACACCAATAATGAAGCAGCAAAAACAGAAATCAAAGAATCAATCCCATTTACAATTGCACAAAAAAACCTGAGATACCTAGGAATAAACCTAACCAAAGAGGTAAAAGATCTGTACTCTGAGAACTGTGGAATATGTATGAAGGAAATTGAAGAGAAGAAAAAGAAATGGGAAAACATCCCATGCTTATGGATTAGAAGAACAATTATTGTTAAAATGCCTAGGATATCTAAAGCAATCTACACATTCAAAACAACCCCTATCAAAATATCACCAGGGTTTTTCACAGAGCTAAAACTAACAACCCTAAAATTTGTATGGAACCAAAAAGGACCCCAAATAGCCAAAGCAGTCTTGAAAAAGAAAGGCAAACTTCAGAAAACAGTGTGGAGGTTCCTCCAAAAATTAAAAATAGAGCTACCCTATGACCCAGCAATTGCACTACTGGGTATTTACCCCAAAAGATATGGATGTAGTGAAAAGAAGGGCCCATGCACCCCAATGTTCATAGTAGCAATGTCCACAGTAGCTAAACTGTGGAAAGAGCTAAGATGTCCCTTAACAGATGAACGGATAAAGAAGATGTGGTCCATATATACAACGGAATATTACTCAGCCATCAGAAAGGATGAATGCCCACCATTTGCATCAACATGGATGGGACTGGAGAAGATTATGCTATGTGAAATAAGTCAAGCAGAAAAAGAGAATTACCATAAGGTTTCACTTATATGTAGAACGTAAGGAATAGCATGGGAGGGCATTAGGAGTAGGAAGGGAAAAATGAAGGGGGGGAAATCAGAGGGGGAGATGAACCATGAGAGACTCAGGAAACAAACTGAGGGTTTTACAGGAGAGAGGGGTGGGGGGTTGGGTTAGCCCAGTGATGGGTATTAAGGAGGGCATGTGTTGTGATGAGCACTGGGTATTATATGCAAACAATGAATCATGGAACACAATATCAAAAACTAATGATGTGGGGCACCTGGGTGGCTCAGTGGGTTAAGCCTCTGCCTTCAGCTCAGGTCATGATCCCAGGATCCTGGGATCAAACCCCGCATCGGGCTCTCTGCTCAGCGGGGAGCCTGCTTCCCCCTCTGTCTCTGCCTACTGCTCTGCTTACTTGTGATCTCTCTCTGTGTCAAACAAATAAATAAAATCTTAAAAAAAAAAAAAAACTAATGATGTACTGTATGGTGATTAACATAACATAATTTAAAAAAAGAAAAAGAAGGGCAAAGCTGAAAGCTTCACAATTCTAGACTTCAAGTTATATGACAAAGCTGTAGTGATCAAGACAGTATGGTCATGGCACAAAAACAAAGATCAATGGAACAGATCAATGGAACAGAATAGAAAGATCAATGGAACAGAATAGAAAATCCAGAAATGGATCCACAACTCTATGGTCAACTAATCGACAAAACAGGAAAAAACATCCAATGGAAAACAGTCTCTTCAACAAATGCTGTTGGAAAACCTGGACAGTTACATGCAAAAGAATAAAACTGAACCACTTTCTTACATTATACACAAAAATAAATTCAAAATAGATGAATGACCTCAATGTGAGAGAGCAGTCATCAAAATCCTAGAGGAGAACACAGGCAGCAACCTCTTTGACATGGGCTGTACCAACTTCTTACCAGATACATCTCTGGAGGTAAGAGAAACAAAAGCAAAAATGAACTATTGGGACTGCATCAAGAAAAAAAGCTTCTGCACAGCAAAGGAAACACTCAACAGAACTAAAAAGCAATCTTCTGAATGTAAGAGGATATTTACAAATGACACATCTGATAAAGGGTTAGTGTTCAAAATCTATACATGACTCACCAAACTCAACACCCAAAAAATAAATAATCCAGTCAAGAAATGGGCAGAAGTCACGAATAGACACTTTCCCAAAAAACATATCGAGATGGCTAACAGATACGTGAAAAGATGCTCACCATCACTCAACTTCAGGGAAATACACATCAAAACTACTATGAGATTATCACCTCACACCAGGCAGATCGGCTAAAATTAGCAAAATTAAATTAACAGGAAACAAGTGCTGGCAAGGATATGGAGAAAGGGGAACCCTCTAGCACTGTTGGTGGGAATGCAAACTGGTGCAGCCACTCTGGAAAAACAGTAAGGAGGTTCCTCAAAAAGTTAAAAATAGAACTACACTATGACCCAGTAACTGCACTATTAGGTATTTACCCAAAGGATCCAAAAATACTGATTCGAAAGGACATTTGCTCCCTGATGCTTATATCCACATTATAAACAATAGCCAAATTATGGAAAGTGCCCAAATGTTCACTAAATAATGGATATCTATGATGGAATATTACTCAGACATCAAAAAACGAAATCCTGCCACTTGCAACGTGGATGGAGCTACAGTGTACTATGCTAAGTGAAACGAGTTAGTCAGAGAAAGACAAATTCCATGTGATTTCACTCATATGTGGAATTTAAAAAATAAACATTAACATAGAGGGAAAAGAGACAGGCAAATCACAAAATGGAGTCTTAACAATAGAAAACAAACTGAGGGTTGCTGGAGGGGTGGTGGGCAGGGGGATGGGTATTAAGGAGGGCACTTGTTGTAGTACTGTATTTAAGTGATAAATCATAAAACTCTACTAATGAAACTAACATGACACTATACCTAACTAGAATTTAAATACAAAACTTAAAAAAAAAATCTAATAGGTTTTGTTTTACAGTTCGGGGATTTGGTTTGTTTTTTTGTTCTTTTTCTTCAGAGAAGGAGAAAGAAGAGTGGGGGAGAGACAGACAAAGATGGGAAGAGAGAATCCTAAACAGGCTCCACACCCGGTGTGAATGCCAGGCTCAATCTCCCAACTCTGAGATCACAACCTGAGCCAAAATCAAGAGTCAGATGCTTAAGTCAGGCACCAGAGCCACCTAGGTACCCCAAAAATCGAATAACTTTTAACCAAGAAGAAATTAGGAAGGTTGCCAAATATGAAATACCATAATTTAAAAATAAGAAATTTTTCAGTACTGCAATATTGAAAATGAGAACAGATCTGAAAAGAAAGGACCATAAGTTAACAAAAACATAAAGCCAGGAACTTTTTTTTTTAATTATTATTTTTTTTAAATTTACAGAGATCACAAGTAGGCAGAGAGGCAGGTTGGGTAGGGAGGAGGGGGAGGCTCCCCACTGAGCAGAGAGCCTGATATGGGGCTCGATCCCAAGATCCTGAGATCATGACCTGAGCCGAAGGCAGAGGCTTTAACCCACTGAGCCACCCAGGCGCCCCAAAGCCAGGAACTTTTATATTTAAGTAAAGAGGACAAGAAATGCTATTTCAAAAACCAATTCAAAAAAAATTCAAAAAAAAAATTTTTTTTCTATTTCAAAAATCACACGTAAGAAGAAAGACTATGCAGTAGATATAAAGCTTCATTTTAAGTAGCAGGGCAGGGAGACACAAAAGGAAAGATAAACGATCATATATACAGTCCTGTGACAGTCACCAAAAACAGGGTAAGGCCATAAACTAGGAATATGTGTACAGCCAAATCTTCCTTAGGCCTAGATTATCCATCCCTTGAAACATTTTATGTATTTGAATAGTCATTGTCCTCTGAGTGCATCCACCTTATAGGCAACAAAAAAGTTTTGTAATTTTATGCCACCACAAATGAGTATTTAAAACTACTTTTGCGGGGGTGGGGGGCACCCGGGTGGCTAAGTCTGTTATGCATCTGCCTTAGGCTCAGGTCATGATCCTGGGTCCTGGGTTTGAGCCCCACCTTGGGCTCCCTGCTCAACAGGGAGCCTGCTTCTCCCTCTCCTGTTCCCCCTGCTTGTGTTCTCACACTGTCAAATAGAAAAGTAAAATAAAACTAGTTTTGGAGGGGCACCTGGGTGGGTCACATGGTTAGGTGGCCTACTCTTAAATTCAGTCCAGGTCATGATGTCAGGGTTGTGGGATTGAGCCTCACATCAGGCTTCACTGAGTATGGAACCTGCCTGGGATTCTTCCTATGCCCCTCCTTCCTCACGTGCTTGCCCTCCCCCTCTGAAATAAAAATAAATAAATCTTTAAAACTACCTTTGGGAAAAAAAATAAAAAATGAAACCACTTTTGGGTTTAGAATTACTACAAAGACCATACCTATGGCAGAAAAGCAAAGTGTCATGGCAACATCACATGTCACAAAAAAGCAGTCCAGGTTAAGAAGAAAACAATGTCTTGGGGCGCCTGGGTGGCTCAGTGGGTTAAAGCCTCTGCCTTCGGCTCAGGTCATGATCCCAGGGTCCTGGGATTAGCCCCACATGGGGCTCTCTGCTCAGCGGGGAGCCTGCTTCCTCCCCTCTCTCTTTCTGCCTGCCTCTCTGCCTACTTGTGATCTCTGTCAAATAAATAAATAAAATCTTAAAAAAAAAAAAAAGAAGAAGAAGAAGAAGAAAACAATGTCTTGCCCTAACAAGGGACTCAGCTACACAAAATGAGTCATGAAATGGAATGCCCAAATAGAAAAGAGCCAAACTGTGAGATGCTGAATAAATAACATCAAACAAGTATCTGAATTGGGAAAAGCTAACAGGTTCTCAATATTATACCTTCAAAATATCTTAAAATGACACCTATTTTGCAAGTTATGAAACATGTATTCAGACTGTCTATAATTAAAGAATAATCAGATTTTCCACAAGATGGAATGATGGAATACCAAATATTAAATGGGGGAAGAGGGGTGTGGAAGGGAGGAAAGTACTCTCCTTAAAGTGCAACCGTATCAGTTATAAACGTCTAAAAAGTTTCAAGCCGTTTGCACAGAATCTTCTTAAAGGACACTAGGAGCAAAAGTAGACTGAATTGACTCTACATTCCTACACAGTGAATCAAGTTGTCAAGAACCATCATCATTTAATTATAATAATCCCCCATGAAATTAAAAGGCCAATAATTTTTTAAAAAGAGATTTTTCCCTTCCAGAATTTTTTTAAGGTTTTATTTTTAAGTAATTTCTACATGGGGCTTGAACTCACGACCCCAAGATCAAGAGTAGCATGCTCCACGGACTGAGCCAGGCGGGTGCCACCCCCTTCCAGGATTCGTAATAAGAGACAAAACCAGGAGTAATGAGATGTAAACTCAAGGCAAAAGTGACACTTGTGAGACCACAAAATAAAGTTACTCTTTCATATTGTTTGAGTACAAATTAAAGTTACTATTGCACATATCCAGAAAAAAAATTAATAAACTTTGACCAACAGTTGGAAACAAATTATACTTGTAAGCAGCTGAGGCTCATTAAGAAACCTAGACTATTATTCTTTAAATAGGTATTTACTCATGCAGTAGTTTAAGCATAGATCATAAACATCTTAGCCTTCTCCCTCATTGCCCGTTTCTGTGCCAAGCCCTTCCAAAGCCGGGGCTGGTAAGGTTCACTCCAAGAAGGAAAGAAGCTCATGGACGAAATGCTATCCTCACACAGCCCAGAAAACCGGTGACGCACCAGGAGCTTGGAAAACATCCCGTCGTTCACCTCACTAAGAGCAGTTAGGTAAGAAGATGGTCGTCCACGTGCACTATTGTTTCCCAGGTGTGAGTGTTTATTTTTCACTTCGGCTTCGATATCAATACTCTCAACCTCAATCAAATGGGGGGGGAAGCAGCGCCGCTGGTGGTATGTGGACGCAACACAAGTTTAAAAAAATAAAAACACAAGCTTTTTTTTTTTTTTTTTTTTTTTTTTTCTTTTTTAAATTGCAGCGTACTCGACGCCCTCACCTCTCTTCTACACCTCTGCCATTACCCCCCACGCAGCCCTTCGCCGCCGCTGCGGGTCCCCATGACAACCCCACCCGAAGGCGATCCCCTCCGCCGCCTCCCGGCTCCCGCTCCCGGCCCCCGCCCGGGCCCGGCCCGCCACACTCGCCTGTCAAGTGACAACTCCACCTGCCCTGAGCTCTACTCTCCCCGCTCCCGAGAGACGGGCCGGGAACCCTCCCGACGCGCGGGCCCACTCCCGGGCGACGGCACGACCGTCCCCAGTCGGGAATGTGCGGAGGGGGCGACGGGAGAGGGAGCCGAGGACGTTCCACTCCAACCCCCAAACAAGCGGTGCGAGGGCCGGGGAGCGACCCTCAAATGGGGAGCGGGCCGTCCGCGAGCCCCTGTCTACGCGGCTAAGGGGAGCCGAGGGGCGGGCTCGGTGGGCGCGAAGGAACTTGCCGTTTTCACAAACAACAACGCGTCGCGGCGGCGGAAGGCTGCTGGGGACCACACGCTCACCTTGAAAGGGTTGTTGAGATCCGGGTCCGCAAAGGGGTTACTGTCGAAATCCGACATCTCTCTGGCGCTTGGCGTCACCCACCGGACCCAGGCGCAGAGAGGGAGACGAGGCGAGGCCGCCGCCCCCCTGCGCGCTCACGTCGCCGCCGCCGCCGCCGCCGCCGCCGAGCAGATCCGGGTGCAGCTCTCGGGGCCACCCAGCCGGCCGCGCCACTGAGCATGCCCGGTGCCACGGGCTCCCGGCCGGCGGCGCCGTTCCCGTTCGTGATCCCGTTCTTCCGGGCCTGGATCCAGCGTTCCGGGCTTTGGCTGCGACCGAGTGGGGACCAGGGGCGGAGGGAGCCGGGAGCGGAGAGCGGGGGTGACCCGTCCTAGGTTCCTTGGACCCAAGATTACGCATCTTGAGGAGGAATGAGTTTGGCTAGAATTATATTACTATCCATTTAGGATTGGCTGCCGGTAAGCGATCGTGACTTGGGAAAGAGGTGGTATTCTATGAGCAAGACACACACTGACCCCATTTCCCCAGGTTGGGAAGGAGGCATGAGAAGTACGCTGCACACCCGGGGAGGGGGCAGCTATTTAACCACGTTTCCAGCACATGGCTGGAGAGGCTCGGGCAGCTGGAGAAGCTCCGCACCTGGCTCCAAAGACAATGTCCCGTGGGGACCTGACCTCGCTAATGAGTTCTGCACTCACACCCCACCTGACCCCACCTGGGAATCGCAGCCTCTCGCCTTCCGGTCCCTGGACTGTAGGTTACTGATAAATCACGGAGACCAGTCTCGCGTTACCGATCCGGAATGGCTCCACAGGGGTTTCGGAAAGTGAAAAGATCCAGTAGTAGGTTCCAGCCTCTGCTCCCATTCTCCGGAATCTGCAAAATGGCTACTTTTCCGGAAATGAATGGGGATGGGTTGAGGGTGAAACGAATTTAGAAATCAAGGTCCTCAAGGTAATGTTAGTGGTTAGTGGTGAAAAAGGATGTTTTTATTGTTGTTTTTACTTTAAGGCATTTGGGCGCAAAATATACACCTCTGATTTTTTTCCTTAACAGCCCCCAACAGCAGGGATGAGAGCACAGAAAAATGGGTACGTGTAAAGAATTTTTGTACTATTTGTTATCCTACCCCTGAAGTTAATGAGAGGGCATCCCCTTCCCCACTTTCATCTTTCTGCTCTAACAGAAAAGCACTTACCAGATGAAGCAACGAAGAGCCAGAATGCTCACTTGGTCTGTCCTTAGGTTTTGGGAAAAAAACTAGAATTAGTCTTACTAGCTTGTGAGGGGGCTGGGGAGAGGGGAGCTTGCACTATGCAAAGTCACCTGGGAAATGATACTTCTTCCCCACTGTGAAAACACTAGTTCTAGGAATGATTACAAAAACCAGATTTATTATAATCTCTTTGGCAGGATCCAAGTCGAAATATAGGACGAAGAAGCTGCTTCTAGGCACCTGACTAGGAGGGTCAACTGGTAAGTGAGAACAGAGAAGATCATGGCAGAGCTTCAAGATCTTAGATATAAAAAAGAGCTAATGGATTCACCACCCTATCCTCCGCAGCTGCCTGGTGTTTGGTTCATTAGTTTAGTGCTCAAAACATGTGTCTGGTTCAAATCCCGGTTCTGATGGGACTAGTGCTATCTCTTAATATCTTTGACTCTGTAAAGGGTTACTTGGGAATTATGTAAGAGCTAGAAAAAGTGTCCTGCGTTTATTTAGTGCCTAACAAATATTGATTGAATGTCTGAAAATGGCAAGAGGGCCCAGTCCACTGTTGTTATGTGCTTTTTTCCCTCAATTCCCCTAAGATTGACCTTGCCCACCTGATCTGCTTGTCTCACCACTTTGGCCCTTACTCCCTCCACCTGTCCTCCAAATGACTCAAATAATCAGAAGCTATTTATTATGCATCTACTATGTTCCAAGACAATGAGTATCAGCTTAGCCTGCATTGCAGGATGGAAATTTCCAATACAGTGTGTTTACAGCTAATGATATTATCACCTAATGCAAAGACTTAACAGACTTTACTGTTACAGAATCCTGTTAATGATGCAGACACCCACCTCTGCACATCTTTTATCTTTTAAATTCTGCTTTAAGGAATCTCAGATAGGGGCCCTGGATCTATATACATACTGGTGTTCTCAATTTTTTTCTCTTTATTCTTTGTTTTCCCTTCTCTTTTCCCCTACTTTAACAACCAGTATGATCCTTTCAACATTCTTATAACATTGTATATCTACATGCACATAATACATGATCATACACAACACATAATACTCATGTAGACATATTGCATATACAAAGTTTTAGCATTGTCTTGAAAATGGATCACATATAATATTTTCCTGAAACTTGTTTTTCTTATGAAATGGTATTTCTGGCAGTTTCTCAGTGAAATGTGCATTAGCAAAGAGACCGTCTAAGCTTACTTACATGAATACACCTCATAAATATTACTACTTTTTTAAAGTTTATATTTATATATCTTAAGTAATTTCTACCCCCAAAGTGGGGATTGAACTTCACATGATCTTCTGGCTAAGCCAGCCAAGTATTCCAGTATTCTCACTTTTTGTGTGTACCATGACTATAGAAGTGAAAAGCGCTGGGAAGCATTGCCTAGTGGAAATCCCTCCAAATCAAAAACTATGCGTCTATTTTATTCTCTTTAACAGTTGCAAGATCAGCATTTTTAAAGGACTCTGCTAGAAGTGATATGCTGGGGGCGCCTGGGTGGCTCAGTGGGTTAAGCCTCTGCCTTTGGCTCAGGTCATGGTCCCAGGGTCCTAGGATCTAGCCCAGCATAGGGCCCTCTGCTCAGTGGGGAGCCTGCCTCCCCCTCTCTCTCTGCCTGCCTCTCTGCTTGCTTGTGATCTCTCCCTCTCTCTGTCAAGTAAATAAATAAAATCTAAAAAAAAAAAAAAAAAAAAAGAAGTGATATGCTGACCACACTTTAAGATCCCTGATACAAAGAAGTTCAGACATATGGTCCATGGGTGAGCTTACTGATTACCTTTTCATGAAATTTAGACTCCTACGACATGAGAAATGAAAGGGAGCTGAGCTCCTTCAGGAGAAGAAACTGTCTTTGGACAGGTTACATAATTTGCCTCAGTGGCAAAGAGAGTGAGTGAATAGAGGAACTAAGAACAAAACTCCATTCTCTCAGCTCACATTTCAGACATTAAATTGATAGATTTGGTTAGTGGTATATTTCATAAAGGAAGACAAAATGCTATGTGGAAGACAAAGTCAGCATATGGGAGACTTCACTGGTTGGACTTGTTCATTTTCCAAGAGGTGCCCCTAAATTTGGTAGAACAAAGAATGAAGAATTAAAACTA
This sequence comes from Neogale vison, assembly GCF_020171115.1. Classification (NCBI taxonomy): domain Eukaryota; kingdom Metazoa; phylum Chordata; class Mammalia; order Carnivora; family Mustelidae; genus Neogale; species Neogale vison. The sequence goes on from NC_058091.1 coordinate 212,796,148, forward strand.
GTTCTGGATCCAGATCTGCCATAAACCAGCTGTGTGACCTTTCTCAAATCAATTCCCCTCTCTGATCAGAAGTTTCACACTAACCATTCAGCAAGTATTTATGGAGCACCTACTAACTGATAAACAGTGTTTTAGATGTTAAAGATAAAGCAATGAATTAGATAAAAAATGTAGAGACTGTTCCCAGGAAACTTCCTAAAAGGCCTACAATATAGCTAAATATTTTGGGTCCTTTGGACAGCTCAAATATTTTATTAACCTGTGGCAATGTCTCACCCCTCCCTAACTCTGTTTTGTTTTTGTTTTTCCTTTAGGATATGCCTCACAGCATTATCATGTTTCTTCTTCCTCAGTCAAACAATTAAATTTGAGAATCTGTTGGGTGGGGGTTATAAGCTACATTCCATGTTTTCTACACTGCTAGCATATAGCTGGTAAATGCTGATAAAATGTCAGGTTAGAAATTTACATTTTTTACTTCAAAAGGTTCATTGGACTCTGGGTTCACTAATGTGTTAAAACTGAAATTCATCATCTGTCACAGTGGACCCTGTCTCGAGATTTTCTGCTGTGACTGCTGCTATTAACAAAGTATTCAAGAGGGGAACCTGGGTGGCTTAGTCCTTAGGCGTCTGCCTTCAGGTCAGGTCATGATCCCAGGGTCTTGAGATCAAGCCCCGCATCAGGTTCCCTGCTCTGTGGGAAGCCTCTTTGGTCTCCCTCTCCCACTTTCCTTGCTTGTGTTCCCTCTCTCTGTCTCTGTCAAATAAATAAAATATTTTTTAAAAATTGTTTAAAAAAAGAAAAAAGTATTCAAGAAATGATTGTTTACAGTTAACATTTCTTAGTTTATAAAAAGAAATCCCACATAACATCTTTGCTCAGAATAAGCCCAAATACAAGATTAAGAACAACCATTTTAGTAGTCAATATAAACAGAGTTGTGCAAGTACTATGATAAAATTTTCTGGATTGAAACTCTAAATTCCAAACAATGATGTCATAGAAACATTGTAATGGTATGGGCCAATGAAATGCAAAAACTAACTGTGGGGCGCCTTGGTGGCTTAGATGGTTAAGTGTCAGAGGGGAGCCTACTTCTCCCTCTCTCTCTCTGCCCCCTCGTGTGCTTCTCTCAAATAAATAAATAAAATCTTTGAGAAAAAAAAAAACTAACTGTAGAGTTCATTTTATTGGCTAGAAGAGTCTGCATAAGAACATTATGGTGAAATTATCCTCATCTTGCAAGACAACATGCATTTTGCAAAACATTATTATACATACATGTATGGGCACCTGGGTGGCTCAGTCGTTAAGCATCTGTCTACCTTTGGCTTAGGTCATGATCCCAGGGTCCTGGGATCAAGCCCCCGTCAGGCTCCCTGCTCTGCCAGAAGCATGTTCTCCCTCTCCCACTCGACCTGCTTGTGTTCTCTCTCTCACTGGTCTCTGTCAAAAGAAATAAATAATTAATTTAAAAATACATACATGTATGTTGTATACACACACACACACATATAATACCTAAATATTGAGGCATTAACCAGTGATCATATTTAAAGTACTATAAAAAAGGAAAATTAAGTAAATTGTGTTGTAGTAAAATATATAAACTATAAATTCTATAGTATATAATATGTACTATATTATAGTATATACAGTAAATTATGTAGTACTATAGTAGTTATATAATAATAGTAAAACATATAATACATAGTAATATATATAGTAATGTGTAGTAATGTATATATAGTAATATATGAATATAGGAAAGTAGTAAAATAAGTGTTACAGTCCTACAACTCCTTTGGACACTAGTTGAGAAGCAGAACTAGGACTACTGTTATTTTTATCTAGGTACATTTTCAGAAAACTGATTTTGGTTTTTTTTATGAACAATTAATTTTATAATTACACCTGGTATTACCTAATGTCTGTGCAATTTCATAAAAGTCTTCAAAGTAAGGGCAGTCTACAATTCTTAAGCTGCAAATTAGGCATAAATCTTCAGGGAACTCTTGTAAAAGAAGAAATAATCACAGCAATATAACCCATTTTCTAATCTCCGAAATCTGACTATTGGGTCTGGTTGTTTTTTTCTTTTTTCTTTTTTTCTTTAAGATTTTATTCATTTGGCAGAGACACAGCAAGAGAGGCAACGCAAGCGGGGGAGTGGGAGAAGCAGGCTTCCTGTGGAGCAGGGAGCCCAATGAGGGGCTCAAACCTGGACCCAGGGATCATGACCTGACCCAAAGGCAGACGCTTAACTACTAAGTCACTCAGGTGCCCGGACTATTGATTTTTTTTTTAAGATTTTATTTATGTATTTGACAGATCACAAGTAGGCAGAGGAGCAGGCAGGAGGGCTGGGGGGAAGCTCCATGCTGAGCAAAGAGCCTGATTGGGGGGAAGGGGGGCTCGATCCCAGGATCCTGAGATCATGACCTGGGTCAAAGGCAGAGGCTTCACCCACTGAGCCACCCAGGCACCTCTACTGAGTTTTTATAGAAAGAAAGTTTAATTTTCTCCCTCTTCAATTAACTGAGAATTTTAAAAAAGAAATCAGTTTTATTTAGAATAGCTATTGTAAAGAGGGAAAAGAATATAGAGACAGGTCAGATTTCTTGTATGTCTGGCATTGGTCAAGCCCTGAAATTCTAGAGGCTCAAGATACATTTTTTTCCTATATAGTATATCTTTGGGAAATATTATTATCATCAGTTCACAAATGAGAAAATGAGAACTCAGAGTGGAAGTGAATCTAAAGGTTATTTTAAGAATTATGTGAAACAGGGGCACCTGGGTGGCTCAGTGGGTTGAAGCCTCTGCCTTAGGCTCAGGTCATGATCCGGGGGTCCTGGGATCGAGTCCCGCATCGGGGGGGTCTCTGCTCAGCAGGGAGCCTGCTTCCTCCTCTCTCTCTCTCCACCTGCCTCTGTCTACTTGTAATCTCTGTCTGTCAAATAAAATCTTTAAAAAAAAAAAAAAAAGAATTATGTGAAACAGAGACCTCATGTCTGGGGTTTCATATTATTTGTCCTTGCATTTTACGAGAGGCTTTATTATATTGCCCAAGGATAGAATTCCACGTTGGGTTCTGTTTGTTTGTTTGTTAAGAGAAGTGGCATAACCTTGTTGGTTCATTATGTATGCCATTGTAACCCAATGTCCAACTACCAGATGACTGGGGAGAAATACTGAGAGGGTTTGGATAACTATGTCCATTGTCTCTAGGTCTGAGAACCAAAGCTCTCCTCCATCCCCACCACATCACCTCCCTTCACTAAAAGAGTCCTTGGGGCAGCTGCAACAGTTCGTTTCCCTCCTCTTTCATCCTTGCCAGTTTTCTGCCTGTCTCTTGGTATGATCTTAGGCCATGGGGCTGAGGGAGGATATTTTTTCCTCCCACAAATCCCAGTACAATCCTGCTCAAATCTCATATTCTTTAGACATCTTAGGCAAGGCACTGTGTTCGGCTAGGGAGGGCCTTATACAGGAAGGTTTTCATGATTTTAGTTTTTTTAAATAACGCTTTGATGAATCACATCTTTATCTTTTGATCCTCTCTTTACATTTTCACAGCCCCTCTCTCATGGAACCTGACACATTGCCCTAGGAGCTTGATTACAAGACAATAGAAAGCCACTCCACAGTGGTAAGAGCAAACACAAAAAGGGAGAGCAAACTCTCCCTTTATCTTTAAGCACATCAATATCCCTGGACCAACCCTGGCCATCACGACATTCTTACCTTGAACCATCCTCATGAATCAAGAGATGGTTTCAAAGGTCAAAGCATAGATTTGTTCATATTCTTGGTTCTAAAAACTGCTGAATCCAAGGACCAGGCATTAGCTCCAACTTCTCTCATTGACTCCTTCCAAAAGCCCATAATTCATTCAAATAACAAGAGATATGCAATTTAGTCTCCATTGTATTAAATAGAGATCTCCTATTGAGCAATAGTTAAAGACATTGGAGAGCCTTACCTTTCAACTATCAATTTCAAACTTCTCCCCTTTTTTTGGCTTCTGCAGTTGACCTATCGTCTCTCCCGGCAGCTCCTAGTCAAGGAATTAGTTGATCCATCCTCTATAGAAACAGAGAACTCTGTTTCTATATTTATCATCTATAGAAATCACTACTTTATATTGGTAATACAAAAATCAGATTTTGCCAAAATCAGGACCTTGATTTTGGTGAAAGTGACAAGGAACTTGGGTATAAATAGCTTATTTGAGTGGTATTTCCTGGAACCTAGAGTGAGGGAGAGGGAAGAACAAAACAGCTAGAGAGGAAAATCCAATAAATTAGCTATTTTTTAAAAGATTTTTATTTGAGAGAGAGAGAGAGCACAAGCAGGGGGAGGGGCAGACAGAGAGGGAGAGAATCTTTAGCAGACTCCGAGCTGAGTGTGGAACCAAGTGTGGGGTCCAGTCCCACAACCCCAAGCTCGTGACCTGAGCCAAAACCAAGAGTTGGACACTTAACCAACTGGGCCACCCAGGAATCCCTCCAATAAATGAATTATTAAGCAATTTACAACTATAAGTAATTGGGGCTCATTCCCAGTGGGGATCCTCTGAAGAACCATGTAGAATATTTCTTACAATTGTTCTCCGAAGGACAGAGGCATTTATCCACCAATTCCTAGTCCTTATTGGTAGGGAACTTCCCAGGCACGTTAAACACACACACACACACACAGAGGCAATCCCTGAGGCAGTAAAGCTCAGAAACTCAGTAAACACTAGTAGTGAGAAACCATCAACATACATGGTTACTGTCTACCAGAGCTCAAGTCAGAGGTTGCCAAAGGAATGCAACCATGGGCTTCAGTGATGTCTATCACCCCTTTGGCATACTTCTGTCTCCCTCCAGATGATACATACCACTGGGGCACACACCATACTTTGATTATTTTCACATTCTTGATACCCAGCATAACATCTGCTATAATGCTGAAGCCGAATGATTTCATGGATGGGTATAGTTAAAGCCAAAGAAATTCCTTTCACATCAAATTTGCACTCACCTAACAGTTTTCTAACCTCTTGTTATTACTTCCATTGTTTGTTTGTTTTTTTGTTTTTTTTTTCCAATTTATTTATTTTCAGAAAAACAGTATTCATTATTTTTTTCACCACACCCAGTGCTCCATGCAAGCCGTGCCCTCTATAATACCCACCACCTGGTACCCCAACCTCCCACCCCCCGGCCACTTCAAACCCCTCAGATTGTTTTTCAGAGTCCATAGTCTCTCATGGTTCACGTTGTTTGTTTTTAAGATTTTATTTATTTATTTGGCAGAGAGAGATAGCAAGAGAGGGAACACAAGCATGGGGAACTAGAGAGGGAGATGCAGGCTCCCAGCTGAGCAGGGAGCCTGACCTGGAGTTCAATCTCAGGATGCTGAGATCATGACCTGAGCCAAAAGCATATCCTTAATGCCTGAGTTACCCAGGCACCCTATGACTTGCATTGTTAGTAGTAGTTTGCACAGTGTATTCTAGATTTTTGTCCTTTAATGCTGTATTTTATCATAGCACATAAAACCTGTAGCAAATGTTTCTAAAAAGATTTTTTTAGGAATGATGAAACTTATAAAAACAAAATTGGAAAACAATTTGCCTTCCCTTTGCCTGCTTTGTCACCCACTTTTCACCATAAAGGGCACAAGAAGATCAGTGACGGAAACATAAGAATAGAGAACATCTTCGTTGTCAGGCAAGATTCTGAAGAAATTAATCACATTTTCACAAGAGTATTAGACCAGTTTCTTGATTAAATTGTACTTTGGTACACAAATGAATTTGAAACATAAAGTCAATGGAGATTTGGTGATGTGAATTTTTAAAAATTAATGTTAACACAAAAATAATCAAGTCCAATAATTTCTAAATCAATGGAGTGAGGGTCCCAGAGCATTAGCTCAAGTTAAGAAGTTAAGAACTCAGACAGGTCTGGGACGCCTGGTTGGCGCAGTTGGTTGGACGACTGCCTTCGGCTCAGGGCGTGATCCTGGAGTCCCGGGATCGAGTCCCACATCAGGCTCCCAGCTCCATGGGGAGTCTGCTTCGCTCTCTGACCTTCTCCTCGCTCATGCTCTCTCTCACTGTCTCTCTCAAATAAATAAATAAAATCTTTAAAAAAAAAAAAAAAAAAGAACTCAGACAGGTCTAAACATGTCAGGGTAGCCGGCAAACAGACTCACCAGAGCACAGCCATAATAGGGCTGAGAAACATCATGGGAGGGACAGTAGGAGATGCTGACAATCTGCTCGAGGCCTGAGGCCCTGAAGCCACTGGGGAAAAAACTCTTCCTTTATCCTCTCACAGACAGTGAGTTCAATCCCAGAGGAGAGAACTAGAGAGCCCAGGCTTATTCCATGGACAGGGGCTAAAGCCTGAGAGATAAGATAATTCTGGATACAGCATAAGGTGCATCACTCATTTGTCTTTGGGTCTAGCCTTCAGGAACTCGTGCCTAATTCCTAAGGACCGGGAGGCTGTAATAGAGAGGAAACGAAATAAAGAGATATTATCATTAGAAGCACAGTGAGGAACTGAGAACAGATAACTCTGCCTCAAGTGAGGAAAGAAATACCCCACTTTAGAACCAATAACTGCCAGTATTGGGATAGTGCAGAGAAGGGGTTAGGCTGAGCAGCAGAGGGGCAACATGGTGTACTTCCAGGTTCTGGGCGGAAGAACAGGGAGGTCATGATGGAAACTCAGAGAAAAGAAGTAACATCAAGTGGAGAGGGCAGAGACATCAAGGCCACCACCAACTAAGGGGCAGAGTTGAGAGTAAAACTATACTTCATGCCTTCTGCTCAGCGGAATCATAAAGGACTAATCCTCCAACCCTGTGACCGCACATCTCAGGCCAAACCACACAGACTGAGACAAATTTCGCCGATCCTTACTAGGCAACGCTGATTTCTCTTCCTTCCTCAGGTGCAGAGTTTCTGGAAATTCAACTCCATTAAATATACACATGAGACATAGTATTAAATATGTTATAATATTTGTCAAGGTTAAGAAAATTATAAATTAAAAAAATGACTTGATTATTATATTTCATTCATACATAAATGAATGTGTTTTATCATACAACCAACTGACATCTGTTAGAAGAAAGGTTCTGGAATACCCTATCAGCTTGTATAAATTTGAAAAAAAGATTTTGGAATAACATGAAAAAATAAGATAATGTGAATGGGAAGAGGCAGGCTATCTAGGGTGTAAAGAATAGAAGTGCAGGGGCTGGGTCAGTCAGTATAGCATGTTACTCTTAGTCTCAGGGTTATAAATTTGAGCCCCATGTTGGACATAGATATTGACATAAAATCTTTAAGGAAAAAAAATACAATTTTATTTTTAAGCCTAAAATCCAAAGATAGATAAGACAATGGACAGTTTTTCTTTTTCCTACTTATTTTCCATTTATTTAATGACCATCCATTTCACAAACTAAAAATAAGTTTAGGAGAAAGAATATGGCTTAGTTTTGACTTAAATGATGTGTGTAAAAACCCCCAAATTTTTACAGGACTTATAACTGAAATAATTGGCTTTACAAACTAAAAGAAACTGTTCTGAAACAAATGAATCTGTGCTTTAGCTTATTAATCACCTTTGTTCTCTCTCATCGTCTAGAACAGATAAGTGAAACATTGGAGAACTGTGTGCCCAACAGTTACCTTGCAGAAAGGAGACCCCCTATAAAAGTGTATTGATGGTATCATAATCCCCTTACTATTGTCTCCAAATTTATTCACCTCACTCAAGTGAAAAACAAACAACATAACATCCAGAGGTTTAAATCCAACCCCAGCCAGAAGATCCCGTAGATATTATCCTTTCTCTTCCCAGTATAATTTGTCCCTGAATGTCTTAGGACTAGACATTGACACTGACATTAACTATATTTTAAATTTGTAACTAACTTATATTTGATCAAGAGGTGCAAAAATGCTTCTGGCTGGTGATCTCTGCCATAACTAATAGCAGTGCCTTTGTTTAGCGTGCATGCTGACCATACCAAAAGACCAACCACAGGATTTAGGGTGAGGGTTTTGAGTCACATGGTATCAATTGATCTGGAGATTGAGTTCAACTTTGTAGACACTCATTAAATCAATCAATTATCCCTAATGAATGAAATTCCAATAAAACTCTGGACACGAAAGCTCAGGTGATCTTCTCAGGTTGATAATAAGATTATTATCAAACATCACTTCTCACAGATAAATGGGCCATTACTTCTTGAGAGAGGACGAGGAAAGGTTTGCTTTTGGAACTTTCCCAAACCATCTTCTGTGTGTCTCTTCCTTTGGCTGATTTTAACCTCTGTCATTCCCCCCTAATAAACCATAATCTTGAGTATAACTTTCAGTGAGTTCTATGAATCCTTCTAGTGAATTACCAAACCTGAGGATGGTTCTGGGAATCTAACTTACAGGGGTTGCAGAAGTGATAGTGGTCTTGGGTACTCTGCCCTCAAACTAACTCGGAGTATATAGAGAATATGTAAATGAACATGAAATGAGCACCTATGATATAATTTAGTCTTCAGGCCATAGTTTGCCAACCCCTGCTCTAGCTCATTAAAATATCTGTCCAGTGTAAGTACACATCTAATTTGTTGTATTGCACATAAAATTCATAATTGTGTCCAAACAACCTGGTATATTCTACCAATCAAAACAGAATCTATAATTGTCAAAATCTGTAGATGTTTTACTTATATTTTGGTGTGTACATATAATTTTTTATTGTCTCCATGTCTGAGTGGTCTATTTCAGGCCAATTTCAATCTAAAACTGTGTACTACTTGCTAATAATTGTGGTGGTTTCTTAAGTTCTCTCTGTTTTTATATATCTGATTTTTAAAATTTTTATATCTGATTTAATTAATTTTATTCTGAATTTTTAATTCAAATATAATTAACTTAGTGTTATATTTTAGATGTACAATATAATGATTCAACAATTCTATACATTTCTTAGTGCTCATCATCATAAGTGCACTCTTGATCCCCTTCACTTGTTTTACCCATCCCCCACTCACCTCCCCACTCACAACTACCAGTTTGTTCTCTGTATATAATGGTCTGTTTTTTGTCTCTTTTTTCTATTCTTTTTTTTTTCTTAAATTCTACATATGAGTGAAATTCTATGGTATTTGTCTTTCTTTGACTAATTTCACTGCAGTTATTTTATATATACATAGAATCAGTTCACTTCAGTGAACTGCAACATTTTGTGACAGAATCAATGCTGAAAACAAATACATATGTGTGTGCTTCCCTCTTGGCTGCTCATCTTCAATTAGATGTTTTCAATGTTTGTGCCTTTAAAGAACTGCAATTCTTTGTAAATCAACTGAAGTTTCCTACGGTGCTATTGTAGTAAGCAAATAATCCCCTCAGCATGCATTTAGGACTATAGAGCACTATAATAAGAATCCTAACACATCAAAAAAAAAAAAAAATCCACAGAAAACACTGTGATTAATAATTCAACATTAACAATCTTGAATGCTCTAGAATTTTCCCAGGAAGAGGAGGAATTTATACCTTTGGCCCGTAAACAAAGAAATGCCAATCAACATCTGTTTTTAACATATAAATATTTGCTCCGTGTCTTGATGGTCAACGTGTTCCTCCAGTCTTATCAAAGAAATTATAGGGAAAATGTCATATGGGGAAGCAGGCTGCATTCATTTTGAATCTGGTTTCCTTTTAGTATAAACTCAATTTTCTGTTCTTATCATATTCTTCTCAATATTAGACATTTTAAGAAGATAATCATTTATTTTATAATTACTTATTAACCATGGGTAATTTATTTCTTTGACAGAATTTTCTATGCTTTTTATACAATACCACAAGCTACCATGATTTGATTACCAAGTTATCTTAGTAGGTACCAATGACTCTTTCTATGTGATTGATATGCTATAATGAAAATATCTACTGATCAGATTGTCCCATCTATAAAATATCAGAATATGTCTGATCACCTAACCAATTTCCTACCTTTGGAATATTGATGGGCAAGCTGTGTCATGCTGGCAATAGTGTCCACTTGCACTCAGCTATTGCCTGGCATGGGACAAATACTCTCTACTCAGCCAGGATGTCCATTCAATGTTCTGACATCTACCACCAAGCTGATTCCACAGGAGAAAGCCAAGTGGGGGAAAACTTATATTCCTACACTACTTTGTTTCAGCTATGCACACGGGCTTATTCCTAAGACCCCACAGCATGGATAGCACTGGACTGTAGCAGTTAAAATTTTACCAAAAGCTCAACAATATTAAAGGGGAATCAGAAGATACAAAAGAAAAAATATAAAATGGGAATTTAAATATTGGTCCAGAAGTCAATCAGCCATTACCTTGTACTGAGCCATTTCCCTCCTCACTCCTTGGTATATCACAAGTAGCCAAGGTCATCTTATCTTCCACAGTCATGTATCTTTACCATGTCCTCCTCTACCAGAGTCAGGTCTCACTGCTACCAACCAAGTGAGAGAATGAAGTTCTTCCTTCCCTTAATTCAAGGCCATCTTTATTTTTACTTCAGGAAATTGATGATGGGTCTACCACTTTCTCGAGGAGAAATTGTTATGCCCCCCCAAAAATGGGTCCGTGATTAAAGGAATGAGACTGATATAAAGCAAAGGTCAAGCAAAGCTTTATTTCGTGTCAAGCATCAAGAATCAGACTGACAGGCCAGGGCCACACCTCTTAAAGAGAAGGTGACCCTTCTCTGTTTCACAGACTAGCTTTTAAGGGCAAAGGCCATGCAGTTGGGCCTGGCCATGCACAGGTGGCCAATGAGATTGTAACACACAGAGAAAGCTGCACAGTGATGCTAGGTGACCAACTGAATTACAATTTACCCTATAGTAGACATTTGACCTAGCCTATCACACCTTGGTCAGAATTGGCACCCAAAAGGCTCCCAAAGGGTGGGACCCATACTCCTTGGTAGCTAGGGAGATAGTATGCAACCCCCCACTGATCCGATGTCTCCACTTGTCCTGACCCACACTTGTATCTGGGCTTTGTTACCTGGAACTGGTTTCCCGGACTTGTTTTTAAGTAAATCCCCTGGGGGAAGGGGAGCAGGGACAGTTTAAGGGTTAAACAACAAGGTTATTGTTTAACCTTAATGGAAGTCTCTGGCTAAACAGGTCCTTACAGAAATATTCCTACCCTCACCCTCAGAGATCCTTTGGCCTCCACAACCTATCTGCAAAGTAAGTGAGTAGACAGTGCACTTTCCAAACTCTGCCTAATTCAGTTATAAATGGCATCCCATGGGAAACATTACAGGGTGGGCTGCAACAATGCAGTGCAGTTTCACTTCACAGTCTTTCTGTGTGCACAGAGGAAGAAATTAGACCTATGGGATTCTCTAGTTTCATGATTTTCTGTGAGGAAATAACTGAATAAAAAGGTACTCAGCTCTCAGAACAATTATTTTTGAATTAGTAGACAGATTTCCCTCCTTACCCGCCTCATTCTAGAAAGACTCAACACAATTTAAATTGCTAAACAAAATTTACTATTTCAGTCAGACACATTTGCATTTGGTTCAGGATTTCCATAAGAACAATGGCCAGGGGGTGCTTGGGTGGCTCAGTGGGTTAAAGCCTCTGCCTTCTGCTCAGGTCATGATCTCAGGGTCCTGGGATCAAGCCCCCCATCGGGCTCTCTGCTCAGCAGAGAGCCTGCTTCCTCCTCTCTCTGCCTGCCACTCTGCCTACTGTGATCTCTGTCAAATAAATAAATAAAATCTTAAAAAAAAAAAAAAGAAAAGAAAAGAACAATAGCCAGGTACTGGTTTACAACAAAAATCATTGTAAAAGTTCACCACAGTAGCCACACCCAGAACAAAGAGCAAAGAGGTTCCAGGTTCAAGGACAAACTCCACTGACCAAGAAAGCAAAAACTGCTCATACCAGAGTTTGGTTTTCTAGTTTCAACAATTTCCCTGAGGCACCAGTTACTCTAGTATGTGGTTATAGTCCAATTTTGCCCTGGCTGGTTGAATTCTCTGGTGCTTTAAGTTGCCAGAAGTTCAGTTAGTCTTATAGCATCCAATGTCCAAAAGCCCCAGTTACATTGAGAAACATGTTCATTTGTTTGTTTCCAAACAATGCTTCTTTCTTGACACTATTTAATTGATTCTGCTATGGAATTGTTCCTAAACACACCCCCACCTAGACATGACTGAGAATACAGGCACGCTGACACTGTATGGGTTACTCAAACATATGGGTGTGAATGAAATAGAAATGCTACCAAGTAGAAACTATTAAATATCAATCATTATTACATGAGGAGAACAATTATTATAATAAGTTTTATTGGTCCTTATAAAGAATCATCTCAAAAACCAAAAACACAAGATACAATTTTTAAAAAGTACATTCTGGAGTTTATAGATTGACTTTTTTTTTTCTTTCTAATTCACTAATGTCTGTAATTTTCATTAATTCTATTTTTAACATTTATTTTGCATTTCTGTTCTTAGATTCTTAAGATAAATGTTTTGTTTATTTGAAAAAATTTTTAACAATAAAATCACTTACATCTACAGATTTGCCTCTAAATATAGGAACCACTCCCATGTATTTTCAGTGTAGTATTCTCATTATCATTAATGTTCAAATGATCTTTAACTTCCATTTTTATTTTATTTTTTGAATCCAATAGTTACTTAGAAGAGTGTTCTTTCATTTTAAAGTGGTTAATTTTTATTATATTTTGTGATCTGAGGATGTAGCCAATATAAATTACATAAATTAAATTGCAATATTCTCTTTTTGGCCTAAAATATAATCCTGTTTTTTAGTAAGTATTTCAGGACAATAAGAAAAAAGTAAGTGTTCACTGCCTCCATGTTACATATGTATCAATATTTTTAATAAATAAATTTTATTAGTCATGCTCAATGGGTTCAAAAGCAGATTTGAGTTGGCAGAAGAAAGAATCAGTGAGTTTAAAAGAATGAATCATTCAATTAAGATTATCCGGCCTGAGGAATAGAAAGAAAAAAGATAAAATAATAGAAGAGATGAAAAGATTAAAAAAAAGATAAAAAAAATTTTTAAAAATGGAAAAAAAAGGATTAAGAAAAATGTCCACATTCCAGGCACCTGGGTGGCTCAGTCAGTTAAGTGTCTGCTTTCAGCTCAGATCATGATCCCAGGGTCCTGGGATCCAGGCCCAGTCAGGCTCGCCACTCAGCAGGGAGTCTGCTTCTTCTTCTCCCTTTGCTCCTCAGCCCCATGTTCTCTCTCTTTCTATCTAATTTTAAAAAAAGAAAAAAAAAAAGAGAAATGTCTACATTCATTTTTTTTTTAAGTTTATCTATTTTTTTGTTTATTTAAGTAACCTCTACACCCAGTGTGGGGCTCAAACTCGTGACCCTGAGATCAAAAGTCTAATGCTCGGGGCGCCTGGGTGGCTCAATGGGTTAAAGCCTCTGCTTTTGGCTCAGGTCATGATCCCAGGGTCCTGGGATCGAGCCCCGCATCGGGTTCTCTGCTTAGTGGGGAGCCTGCTTCCCACTTTCTCTCTGCCTGCTTCTCTGCCTACTTGTGATCTCTCTGTTTCTGTCAAATAAATAAACAAAAATCTTTAAAAAAAAAAAAAAAAGTCTAATGCTCTTCTGAGTGAGCCAGGCAGGTGCCCCCCCAAAAAGAACAGATTCCAAGAGACCGTCAAAACATCATGAAGCAAAAGAACACATGCATTATGAAAGTTCCAGAAGGAACGGGGAAAAAAACAAAAAACAAAAGAAACAAAAAAAGAAATATTACTCTAAAACTAATCAAATTTGATGAAAATCACTAATGTACTACACATAAAGATATGCAACAAAAGATAAACTAAAAGAAATCAAAACCTAGATACATCATAGACAAATTGTCTAAACACAAAGACAAAGAGAGAATCCTGAAAGCAGCAAGAAAAAAAATGACTATTAAGTACAAGGGCTACTCTGTAAAATTTACAACTGACTTCTCATAGAAACTGTGGAGGCCAGAAGACAGTGAGATGGCATAGTCAAAATGTTGAAAGACTCAATCAAAAATTTTATAACCTACAAAACTGTTATTAAAAAATGAGAATTTCAGACAGTCCAAAAACAAAACAAAACAATCCAGCAAATTTTTAATAGCAGGCATGCCCTACAAGAAATACTGAAGGGGGGAGTGCCAGAGTGGCACAGCTGGTTAAGCATCTGACTCTTTTTTTTTTTTTTTTAAGATTTTTATTCATTTATTTGACAAAGATAAGTAGGCAGAGAGACAGGCAGAGTGGGAAGGGGAAGCAGGCTCCCCGCTGAGCAGAGAGCCCAATGCAGGGCTTGATCCCACGACCCTGGGATCATGACCTGAGCCCAGGAACCCGGGATCATTGACCTGAGTCGAAGGCAGAGGCTTTAACACACTGAGCCACCCAGGCGCCACAAGCATCTTACTCTTAATTTGACTCAAGTCATGATCTCAGGGTCATGAGATCAAGCCCTGCATTGGGCTCTGCGCTCCGCATGGAATTTGCTTCAGATCCTCTCTCCCTGCCTCTCTCCACTTGTGCTCTTTCTCTTTCTCTCTCTGGTACTAAAGGTACTCTGGTACCAAGATACTAAAGAGACTCCAAGCTGAAATGAAAGGACACTAGATAGTAACTTAAATTCACCCGAAAAAGTAAAGAGCACTAGTAAAAAGAAATATAGGTAACTATAAAAGTCCACAAAAATGTTTTTGTTTATAATGCTTTTCTTCTCCTACTTGGATTAAAAGGTAATTGCATAAAGCAATAATTATAAGATTGTGTTCATAGGGTGTTTAAATCTTTTTTCTTTTTTTAATTTTTAATTTTTTATTAACATATAATGTATTATGGGCCCCAGGGGTACGTGTTCATAGGTTTTTAATGCATAAGCATGTAATTCATCTTACAAAAATAGCACAAAGGAGGGGGAACAGAATGGAGCTACACTGAGGCAAAGTTTTTTTTCATTCCTGAAATTAAGTTGTTATTGATCCAAATTTGATTGTTCTGAGCTAAGATACTAGTTATCACTTACTACAATTAGTGTCTTAGTGGGTGGGCACTAAGAAACTAACTCAAAAAGGATATAGTAAAAGAAAAAGGCATGAAGTAATGCTCATCAATAGTCATTGGGGAAATGCCTATCAAAACCACAGTGAGGGCGCCTGGGTGGCTCAGTGAGTTAAGCCGCTGCCTTCGGCTCAGGTCATGATCTCAGGGTCCTGGGATCGAGTCCCACATCGGGCTCTCTGCTCAGCGGGGAGCCTGCTTCCCTTCCTCTCTCTCTTTGCCTGCCTCTCTGCCTACTTGTGATCTCTCTCTCTGTCAAATAAATAAATAAAATCTTAAAAAAAAAAAAAACACAGTGAGATATGACTTCCGATCCACTAAAATAACTGTAAGGAAAAAGATGGGCAATAACAAGTATTAACAAAGATGTGGAGAAGTTGAAATCCTCATACATTGCTGGTGGGAAAGTAAAATGGTACAGCCACTTTAGAAAACACTTTGGCAGCTCCTGAAAGGACTAAACATGGAGTTACCATATAGCCCAGCAATTTCATTTATAGGTATATAACCACAATTGTTGAAAACATATAGTCACACAAAAATTGCATGAGTATTCATAGCAGCATAGTATGTAGCGTTCAAAAACCAGGAAATGTTGACTGTGGTTTGTGAAATCATCCTCCATTACAAGCCCTAGGTATTGCCTTATATATGAAGCTTTTGAACAACGCTGGGCAGAACTTAAGGGGTTTGTGAATGAAGGATGGAGAAAACAGAAAGTAAGAGGTAGAATGAAAGAAGGTAGAACAGAAGGTGAATGATACATTAGGAAAGATAAGTGAAGAAATAGAGGAGGGAAAAAAAGATGCTCAGATATTTCTTCATCATGATGTCTGTGTCCTATACTCTTTTCTCCCACATGAAAAGGGATATTTAAACATTTAAATCATGGAAACATAATCAAAAGAATGAAGCTAACATGCTCAATAGCTCTACGGCTGTTCTTATTCCACCATTGGTGTTAACATATGAAATATATTCTGAGACTTTTTGTTTAAATAGGTATGAAGATTCCTTGTACAGATCCTCTCCAAGAAAGAACTTGATGCCAGACCAGTGGGGAATGTAGCCAGCAGACACTTCTAACTGTGAGCTTTTTCCAGAGAGCTGCTTTGCCTGAAGCCTTCGTCTTCGTAGGGTATTCTGGATCTGGTGATTGAGCAAGGGAAAGCTATAGTCTTGGCATTTGAGATACCATTCTTCCAGTGTTTCCTGCCATGTTGGACGAATTTTTTGGACCTATACAGAAGTTCTTTTCTCCCTGCCCAGTTCTGTTTCCTTCCCTACTTTTCATAAGTATTGATCCTAATGAAACTTCTTGCTCCTAAAGCTCTACCTCATCTCTTGCTCCTAGAGAACTTAATGTGTAAGATAATCATTTTCTTTTACCTTCATGCATGAGGGAGAAGGAAGAAAGCTAATAATTCTCTTCTGGTCAACAAAGAAAATTCACAAGTCCTTCTGCCTTCTGTAAAACAGGATGTCAACGTAAGTATTTAAGTTAGGCAACACATTATTAAGACAACCAGTTTATAACCTTTTAAGAATTAAAATTACTTTCACAGGCCATAGCAACAATTTTTTGAGTCCAGAATCTAAGAGGAGTTGGCAGGTAATAGGGTCAGCAAACTACTGCCCAGTCCAACTTCCTGTTTTTGTAATAAAGTTTTATTGGAACTTAGCTATGCCCATTCATTTGGCTGCTGTCATGCTTCAACAGCAGAATTAAGTAGTTGTAACAAAGGCCACAGGCCTGCAAGTCTCAAATATTTACTTTCTGGCCACTTAGGAACAGGAGATTCTTTTGATGGAGTTAACTTCCGCAAGAACAGTTTCATGATGCAAAGTACTGTTTGATTTTATCTTCAGCTGCATTGAGAGAGAGTAGCCACACATGCCCCCAGTTTTTAAAGTCCAAGCCCTAGGATTCCACTAATTTTGGGATTGAGGAATAAAAGGCAATTTCAAGAAACCCAAAATGATATTGAAAGAACAGGGCAAGACAGTACTATTAACAAATGAAATAAGGAGTGTATAATATTTTAAATAAACATGATCACAAGTTATAAATATGAACATGGTTTTTAGAAGTCTCAGGTCCAAGTCTGACAAGATCAGGTTTGGGAATGGAATGATAAAAAGGAAATCCACATATAATGATTTGTTCTATCATAAATTTTATCAAAAGTCTAAATGAAATGCAAGCAGTATAAACAAAAATCCATTAGAATGAGCAAGACCTTCTGGTGACTTCTTTCTGGTCCTCTTTGGGATGTGGCAAGGCAGAGGCACAAGGTGAGGAATTATTTGTGTCCCTGACAAAGTAACCCTAAGGAGAATTATGGTCTCCCTGCCTACAGAGCCATAGCTGTGCCTCTTAACAGTTCATACTACACCCAGGCTCCATGACTGGACTTGCCCAGTTCTGAAATTCTTGCTACTCCACACTCATTCAATCTGCCCATTCTGCTCTTTTGGTATAGAACCTATGAATGTTCTATGTATTGCCCATTTAGGGACTTTACCACAGCCAGGTATCATAGGAAGAGACAATCAGGGCTTGCAGCATGTTCTGAAATCTCTGTCTCACTTAACTGCTGTTCTTTTGAAGTCCCCCAGGCTCCCTTCTTGCTCTAGGACCTGAGTCATCTGTTCTCTCTCAATTGCTCTTTGCAGATACAGGCAAAAAAAATACATCACTTATTTATTTATTTTCTTCAACTGATAGTTATTGCAGACAAATGATAGTTTGATACTTGGTACAAGACCATTGAAATACTTTCAAATCATACCTAGAGCTGTCCCTACCAACTCCTGTGCCTTCCAGTAACCGCTAAGATTTCAGTCTCGCCAAAGCAGATTACCAAATACCATGTCTTCAGTGTGTTTTCCAAAATACATGTTAAAAAATACTGATTTGACCTGTGACCCATGTCACTTCAGTCCCATGTCATGTTTTCCTGGCATTATTCTCTTTCATTCTTTGAGACAGCATTTATCCACCATTTATAATGATCTCACTTTTTAATGTGATACCGTCCTTTTCCAAAGCCTATTTATACACTACTAAATCAAGCTGTGATAAGACACTACTTTTTCATTCCAGTCCGATTCTACATAATAATTTCCCATTTGAAACAACAATTATTTTATCAAGAAGAAACAGCTGCAAACACAGCAATTGCCCTGAACTACCATTAACTGAATGTTCCCTGCTGTCAAGCCAGATGTTTAACTCTGAATACCGAGCTTTCTGTTTAAATGGGTAGGAAGCCTGGAGATGAGTAGATGCTGGCTGAGATGAGGATATGGTCCCTGTGCCAGGCTCCCTAACACTGGAAAAGATGCCATTCCCCTCAGTCCTCGCCTTTTGACCCTATTCTCCTTGGAACTCCTTGCCCTGACTTCCTCAGTAAGTTCTCAGAAGCCAGTTGTATCCTCTGAGTTCTACTGCTCACATCTGTCATTCCAGAGAATTCTAGTGTAGTCAAAATTATTAATGCGTTAGTGTTCATGGCCTCTTTCTCTCTTCCTAGAAGCTAAGTAAGATTCAGGAGTTGTTCATTCTCTAGGCATTTACTCACTTGTTTTTCCTCTTGGGCCTTATTAGAGAGATGGGGAAAGGGAGAAGAAAGTCTAGAGCCTTTGACATGAGTTACATGGATGTTTTGATTGGGAATTGACAGTGGGGAGTGAGAATTTTCAGGAGCAACTGAGTCCAAGTTTGAGAATGACAGAGGCATTAGGTGCATCTACTGAAATTTATGAAAATTACGATTATAAAATAGGAGGTGACTATTTTGAAATGAGAGAAAGATGAAGAGTTGGGTAGGAGTGTAAAGTTGTTAATGCTCTCATCTTTTTTTTTTTTTTAAGATTTTATTTATTTATTTGACAGACAGAGACATAAGCAGCCAGAGAGAAAGGAGGAAACAGGCTCCCTGCTGAGCAGAGAGCCCTATGTGGGGCTTGATCCCAAGACCCTGGGATCATGCCCCCAGCCAAAGACAGAGGCTTTAATCCACTGAGCCACCCAGGTGCCCCAAATGCTCTCATCTTTTAGAGCAGGGAGTCATTGATGACGTATACAATCAAAATACTTGTTTGTTTGTTTTTTTTCTTTAAGCACATTGAGCATAGCCTTTTAACATTTTAGAGTATTTAAAACCCTCCAGGAAACAATATGTCTGGTGCAAGAGAAATGTTTGGAGTTCAACAATTCCTTTAGTTTCTCTTCAAATTTTCCTTTCTTAAATTGAAGTAAGTAGGCATGTTTGGCTGGGTCGGTCAGTCAGTAGGGCACGCAACTCTTGTTCTGGGGGTTGTGAGGTTGAGCCCCATGTGAGATCTAAAGCTTACTTAAAAATAATTAAACAAATTAAAGTAAGTTTAAGTTAAATGTATTTAATATAGTGTGATCCCTTTTTTATAAAAATATTTCTTCTGTGTGTATAATTAGGAAGATATATATTATAACCTAAAGCTAGTAAAGGTCATCTCTGGGTGTTAAATTTGAGGTGGATTTTTGAACTTTTATTTTTTTTTTTTTAAAGATTTTATTTATTTATTTGACAGAGAGAGATCACAAGTAGGCAGAGAGGCAGGCAGAGAGAGAGGAGGAAGCAGGCTCCCTGCTGAGCAGAGAGCCCGATGCGGGACTCGATCCCAGGACCCTGAGATCATGACCTGAGCTGAAGGCAGTGGCTTATCCCACTGAGCCACCCAGGCGCCCCTGAACTTTTATCTTTGCGCAATTCTGTCCTTGGAATTCTTATGGTAACTATGAGAATAGACCAGTTTTTCTTTTTTAAATATGGGGGGAAACATGCCAACATGGTAATAGTGATTAGTTCCACATGCTGGGAATATGGGTGAGTTCTCTTTTTTTGTGCTTATTTAAATCTGTTCAGGTTGCTATCACAAAATACCAAAAGCTGAATGGCTTATAAACAACAAAAACAAAGAATAAACAACAAAATTCTTGCAATTCTAGAGGCTGGAAGTCCAAGTTCAAGGCATCAGCCTGGTCATCTTCTGGTGAGGCCTTTTTCCAGGTTCATAGTGACTTTTGGCTGTGTGCTCACATGCGGGAAGAAATGAGGGGAGTTCTTTGGTGCCTCTTTAATAAGAATACTAATTCTACTCATGAAGTCTATATCATCACAACCTAAGCACCTCGCAAGGCCCCACGTGTAACACCACCACCCAAGGCCCCACGTGTAACCCCACCACCCTGGACGTCTGAAATTCAACTTATGAATTTGGTGGGGGGGGACCACAAGGATCCTTCTCTGTTATATTTGTTTACTCATTCCATGGCCATTTTATGAAAATGCTAATAGCAAAGCATTAGGTTTTTACACAGAACTCTCCAACTAAAGATGGTTTTTATAGACATGCATTAGAAAAGTACCACTGATTTTAAGATAAGTCATTATTTATCTAAGGACTGGTGTGTACAGTTTTAAAGAAATAGCAGTAATAATTGCTGTGTCTACAAAAGAAGCTTTGAGAAGGGCAAACTTAGTCCAGGAGAAAGAGAACTAGAATGTGAGGGTATTTCAGACGTCTCATGAAAATTATCCCAGCAATCAAATAAATGACTAATAATAAATAGCTAAGACATTCAGATATCTAACTGGTAATGTGTACAGGTAACCTTTTCATGCATTCTATAAAAAAGAGATAATGATTTCTTTTCAGACTAAATAACATCAGGAGGTTAAGAGCTACATGGGGAAATTCAGGTTCTCAAGAGAACTTAACAGGCATTACCAGCAGTTAGCTGTCACTTGGAGATTTTATCATACATACCTTTCAGAATCTACTGTCCCCCATGAATTAATGCTCTATTTTTCAATACATTCTTTTCAAAGCTTAATGCTAATGTATGTAAAATGAGCAGAATAAAAATAAAAATTTAAAATCCATTTATATTTTCCTCTACCTCTTCTTACTATCCTTCATCCATATTTAAACATATTTTTCTCTTACTTTTCCTTGCAGATGCATTTATTACTGACTCTTTTTTCTTTTTTCTTTTGGCTACCACCGAAATTTCCTGGATGATCGATCATTCATACCAATACACTTGATGGAAAACTGACTCTCAGACTTCTGGCTTCTTGCTTCCCATCATGACAGACAAGGCACAGACCCTGCCATGGTTCACATCTTTCTAACATCTCTCCTCTCCTCCACCTGTGGATCCAGCATGGCTACCCTCCCTTGGGAAGCCACCACAGTTCTCTCAAGCTGGCACTCTTCTTTTCAGTCTCTGCACTTTCACTTCAGTTTACTCTTCTCTCCACTAAAAGATAACTTTTTGTAAAAATGAATTTGGCCATTTACAGCCCTGCTTAAAGTCTTTCAAAAGCTCCCCATTACGGGCCAGGATAAAGTCTAAACAACTGGCATTCTAGGCCCTCTGGCCCCTGACACCCCTTTACTTCTCTGAGCCTCATTTTTCTTAAAGTCACCCTATCATTCCCTATACTAAGTAATTCCAGTTCCTCTAAACCACGGTGGCACTGTGCAATTAATAGATCTATGCTTTTGCTCACCCTTTTCCCTCTGCTGAACAATGGTTCATCTTCTAAGATCAGATTCAAAGGGATATGTGAAAGATGCTCAATCCCACCAAAAGTCAGGGAAGTGGAAATTAAAATAATAAGTGTTCCCCTTATCTGACAATCAAAATATTAAAATATTTGAAATATGTTACTTCTGGTTTCCAGTTCTACATGTATGGAGCTTGGAAGTTGCTACTCCATCCTAACAAGGGAAAAGTTGAACCTACTGAAAAATCCACAATTCCTCCTGGGTTCATAAGAGAAGACACAAGGAAAACCATTGCCCCCAAGATGGGAATGACAGACTGGAGAATAGAATGTCCTGACTTACTGGAGCAGGACTCACAGCAGAAACTGATAGGGGAACCAGTGCCAAGGGAAAACCTGAACAGTAATTGATAAATTGCTGGGAACTCAATGAGGACAAATCTGAGAGTTGAAAACTCCAAAAGGTCTTATTCATAGTGGAGCCCCCATGCTTTTGTGATTTTGCCTCTGAGACTTTAACCATGTTCCCACAGTGAATGTTGGAGAAAAATTACCTCATGCTTCTAGCAAAAGATGGCAGTGGGAAGGGACTAGTTTGAAATGTCAGACCATTCTGTTCTTGACAACGTCTGCCCTCAGGAGAATCTAGATAACCATAGCCTGATCCTTATCCTGCTGTGGTATTATCAGAACCTGACTGACCTGGAGGAAGGGGAAGAGCCAACTCCAGCAACCCCCACTCCCAGCCATCTTGCCCCATTTAACAGGGGAAAAAAATATCCTGAGAAACCCTTGTGAATTTCACATTCCAGAGACATGTGCTCAATAAAAGACTGAGACCTAATCCTAGGGCTATAGAATACTTCCTCTCCCCAGCACTTCACCACTACATCAGGCATATTTACAGCAGTTCTTGTCAACGGGCACATCATGTCCAACTATTAAAAAAATTCCAAGGTATACCAAAAGGCAAAAAAAAAACAAAAACAAAAAAAACAGTTTGAAGAGATAGAACAAGCATCAGAACCAGATATGGCAAGGATATTGGAATTATCAAACCAGGAACTTAGAAGAGCTATGATTAATATGCTAAGGGCTCTATTGGATAAAAAATAGACAGCATGCAAGAACAGATTGGCACTGTAAGCAGAGATGGAAATCCTAAGAAAGAACCAAACAGACAAGCTAGAGTCCAAAACCACTGTTCAAAAATGAAGACTACTTTTGATGAGTTTGTGAGTAGACTGCTCACAACTGAGGAAAGAACCTCTGAGTTTGAGGATATATCAGTAGAATGTTCCAAAACTAAAAAGCAAGCAGAACAAAGATGAAAAAAACAAAGCAGGATATCCAAGGACTATGGACAACTACAAAAGATGTAATATATGCAAAATTGGAATAATAAAAGGAGAAAAAGAATAATAAAAGGAGAAGAAGAAGAATGGAAGAAATATTAGAAATGATAATGGCTGAGAATTTCCCCCAAATTAATGTTAGGCACCAAACCACAGATCTGAGAACCTCAGAGAATACCAAGCCAGATAGATGCTCTAAAAAAAAAACTACACGGAGTCCTCTCATATTCAAACTTCAGAAAATCAAAGATAAAGAA
The DNA here is from genome assembly GCF_020171115.1 of Neogale vison. NCBI lineage: Eukaryota > Metazoa > Chordata > Mammalia > Carnivora > Mustelidae > Neogale > Neogale vison. The sequence goes on from NC_058091.1 coordinate 212,819,476, forward strand.
AAAAAAATCCTAAAAGAAGCTGGTGGAAGAGGGAAAAAATGCCTTATTATAATGGGGCAAAATAGAAATTACATTCAAAGTCTCCTCAGAAATGATGCAAGCAAGATGAGAGTGTAGTGAAATATTTAAAATGTTGAGAGAAAGGCACCTGGATGGCTCAGGGGTTGAGCATCCAACTCTCCATTTTGGCTCAGGTCATGATCTCAGATCTGTGAGCTCAAGCCTCATGTTAGGCTCTGCACTGATCAGGGAGTCTGCTTCTGTCTGTCTCCCTCTCACTCTGCCTTTTCCCCAGCTCAATTGCTTTCTCACACATAAATAAGTAAATCTTGAAAAAAATAAAGTATTGAGAGAGAGAGGAAAGAAAGCCAATCTAGAATTCTGTACCCTGCAAAATTATCCAACAAAAGTGAAGGAAGAAAAAAAATATTTTCTCAGACAAATAAAATATTGAGAGAATGTATTGCCAGTAGATCCACCTTGTAAGAAATGTTAAAAGAAGTTCTTTTTTTTTTTAAGATTTTATTTATTTATTTGACAGACAGAGATCACAAGTAGGCAGAGAAGCAGGCAGAGAGAGAGGAGGAAGCAGGCTCCCTGTTGAGCAGAGAGCCCAATGAGGGGCTCGATGTGGGACTCGATCCCAGGACCCTGAGATCATGACCTGAGCCCAAGGCAGAGACTTTAACCCATTGAGCCACCCAGGTGCCCCAAAGAAGTTATTTAGAGAAAAGAAAAATGCAGATCTACATAAATAACATTGAAGAAGGTATAAGTAAAGGTACAATAAAAGATTTATTTCTGTTATTTTAATTGATCTAACACAATATTTTGTTCAAGATAATAAAAGAATGATGTGTTCAATTATGTCTGCATATATATATATATACATATATATCTATCTCGTATGTATGTATGCATATATATAAGTAAAATGAACACCAGTAATGATACAAGGAGCAAGATAAAGAAATTAGGATTATTTTGTTATTATGAGGTATTCACACCACCTGTGAAGAGATACAGTGTTCTTTGAAAGTGGACTTGGATTAGTTGTAAATATATATTGCAAACTCTAAGGCAACCACTAAAAGAAGTTAAAAAAAAAACTGGTAACTAATATGTAAAGAAAGGAGAAAAAATGGAATCATATAAAAGGGTGAATTAAAACCACAAATGGCAGAAAGAAATAGGAACAAGAACAAGGGCAACCAATGTAAACAGTAAAAAATATGGTAGATGTCAATCAAGATAAAGCAATAAATCACTTTGAACATCAGTGTTCTAAATGCAACAATTAAAAGATAGAGATTGTTAGAATAGAGGGAAAACCTAAAACATAGGGCACCTGGGTGGCTCAGTGGGTTAAGCCTCTGCCTTTGGCTCAGGTCATGATGTTAGGGTCTTGGGATTGAGTCCCACATCAGGCTCTATGCTCAGCGGGGAGTCTGCTTCTCCCTCTCTCTCTGCCTGTTGCTCTGCCTATTTGTGATCTCTCTCTCTCTCTGTCAAATAAATAAATAAAATCTTAAAAAAAAAATGGAAAGGAAACCTAAAACCCAACTCTTTTGTCTTTAAGAAACCACTTTATTTTTTTTAAAGATTTATTTATTTATTTTCATGGGGTTGGGGGTGGGGCAGAGATGCAGGGTTGATTCCATGACCCTGATCAGTGGTTGCCAAGGGTTGGGATGTGGGGAAGGGGGGTTGAACTGACAAAAGCCAGGATTTTTAAGGCACTGTAAGTACTCTGTATGATACTGTAATGATGAATACAGGTCATTATGCACTGTCCAGACCCATACAACAAACAAAACCAAGAGTGAACCCAAATATAAACCACAGACTTTGGGTGATTATGGTGTGTCTGTGTAGGTTCATCAGTTGTAATAAAAGTACCCTGGTATAAATTGGAAAAAAAAAAAAAAAGAGGGCGCCTGGGTGGCTCAGTGGGTTGAGCCTCTGCTTTCGGCTCGGGTCATGATCTCGGGGTCCTGGGATCGAGTCCCGCATTAGGCTCAGGGAGCCTGCTTCCTCCTCTCTCTCTCTCTGCCTGCCTCTCTGCCTATTTGTGATCTCTCTCTCTGTCAAATAAATAAAGAATATTTAAAAAAAAAAAAAAAAGTACCCTGGTGAGGGATGCTGATAATGGGGGAGGCTCTGCATATAGTGGGGTAGGGGGTATATATGGGAAATCTCTATACCTTCCTCTTGATTTTGTTGCGAACCTGAAATTACTCTAAAAAAAAAAGTCTTTAAAAAAAAAAACAAAACAGATTTACAATATTTTCAACCAGTAAAAGTGTGGGGAAACAAGCAGTCTTTTACAAAGTGGATGCATGTACATATTGCTTAAACATGTTTTAGAGGCAATGTGACAATATTTATCATGATTTTAAATCAATTATTCCACTGTTAGGTATATGGCCTACATGTGTGTAAAAATGTTTGTGGGTGCTCGTTTCAGTATTTCTAATAGTGAAAAAAAATTTTTTAAGATTTTATTTATTTATCTGACAGAGAGAGATCACAAGTAGGCAGAGAGGCAGGCAGAGAGAGAGGAAGGGAAGCAGGCCCCCCGCTGAGCAGAGAGCCCGATGCGGGGCTCGATCCCAGGACCCTGAGATCATGACCTGAGCGGAAGGCAGCGGCTTAACCCACTGAGCCACCCAGGTGCCCTAATAGTGAAAATTTTGAAGAAAATTGTAAATTTCTATCTATAGAGGATTGGCTAAATAGATATGATAATCCCATATCATATTTATGGGATTTTCCTACAGAGTACTGTAATAAGACGATATCCGCGATTGTTGTTAAGTGGAAAAAACAACAATATTGGGGCGCCTGGGTGGCTCAGTGGGTTAAGCCGCTGCCTTCGGCTCAGGTCATGATCTCAGGGTCCTGGGATCGAGTCCCACATCGGGCTCTCTGCTCAGCGGGGAGCCTGCTTCCTCCTCTCTCTCTCTCTGCCTGCCTCTCTGCCTACTTGTGATCTCTGTCTGTCAAATAAATAAATAAAATCTTTAAAAACAACAACAACAACAATATTTATTTTACCATTTGTATATAATTATATATGCATACATGTACACACATGTATATATGCAAATGCAAATATATATGAATATGTGTAAATATACAGAAACAGTTCTGGAAACGTACATACAAAGTGTTAAAAGTGCTACCTCTTGGGGCATCTGGGTGGCTCAGTTGGTTAAGCATCTGCCTTCGACTCAGTCATGATCTTAGGGCCCTGGAAGTAAGCCACACATCGGGATCAATGCTCAACAGGGCCTCTGGCTAGTCCCTCTGCCCCTCCCACTTCCCTTCTTGTGCTCTCTCTCTTCCTCGCAAATTAACAAATAAAACCTTCTTTAAAAAAATGTTACCTCTAAGTAGAGGAGTAATGGAGAACAGGGTGAAGAAAGACTTCCGCTATTTAAATATTTTTGTATTATAATATTTAAAAAAATTGAAATGTATTCATGTATACCTGAAAATGTGTACATGATTTTTAAAAAATTTTTTTAGGATCCTGGAATTTATTTTTTTAATTTAAAAACATTTTTTAGAGAGGGAGGGGGAGGGGCAGAAGGAGAGAGACTCTTAAACAGGCTCCATACCCAGTATGCAGTCTGATATCTGACTGGATCTCACATTCCTGAGATCATGACCTGAGCAGAATCAAGAGTTGGAAGCTTTAAGAGATTGAGCCACGCAGACACCATGTACATGATTTTTTAAAGTTTTGAGCAAATGTTAGCCCAGTCAAGAAGTGAAGGAAGTAGGGGCACCTGGGTGGCTCAGTAGGTTGAAGCCTCTGCCTCCAGCTCGGGTCATGATCCGAGGGTCCTGGGATCGAGCCCCACTTCAGGTTCTCTGCTCAGCGGGGAGCCTGCTTCCCTCTCTCTCTGCCGGCCTCTCTGCCTACTTGTGATCTCTGCCAAATAAATAAATAAAGTCTTAAAAAAAAAGAAGTGAAGGAAGGGTATCTTGGGAAGAGGCAACAGAATGATAAAAGGGGACAAAACACCAAAGTTCCAGCACTTCCTTGTCTATAGGCTTTCCACCTTATACTCATCCTTCCTTCATTCTCCACTCTCCCCTCATGCCCCACCACAGCCTACAGGTACTTGTAACTCGGAAGCCATAACAACAGTGGCATTCATCTATTTACAAATGTGTCCCCTCCAACCAGACTGTAAACTCCTTGATGACAGGGACCTTAACCTATATGTTTTTATAACCCTAGGTCCTAGGTCAGTGCCTGGCAAAGAACCCGGTGGGCATCCAGGGGTTTGATGAATGAGCAAATGAGCCAATAAATGAATGGATAAACACATTGATACAGGGTCTCCATCCAGGAGAGTTTGGTTGTGAGAGTACAAAATAATTTCAGTATAAGGCATTTCTTTTTTTTCTTTGTGTTGAATAATGATAAATAACACAGGTTTTAATAATTTTGGTGGGAAAAATACCCTGGGTTAACTCCAGCCCAAGGCTATGGTGTGCAGTCACAGAAGCTGAGAAAGAGCAACAATCTAATGAAGAGTCAAATATAACATTAAGCACGAGCACCCTCCAGCATACTTAACACAAAGTATGGACTTGTGAATTACACACAGCTTTCAATGGGCTTTTTACTTCATTTATGGCTACTTCTACCACTCTATTATAGAGGGAACTGTCCTCTAAATTGCACTTCATGTTCTCCAAGCTATTCTGAAATTGTACTAAAACTGCTTTCATATTAAACATCTGAAATTTTATTTTCTCAAAGTATTTTTTCGCTCACTTAATTAGTTTAACCAGTGGAGCTAATTACCACTTGGTTTTCATTATAATCTTGGTAATTATTGTCCTGAAGTTTTCCTCCCAGGCACATGGCTTGTTCTTGTTTCATTATTCATTTCCCAATAACCCTGGAGATAAATTCACCAATGATTTACGTCTGAAATCCTTGGGTTCTCTTTGACAAATGACAGTTCTCTAACCCCTAACACTCAAGGAAAGCACCTCAGAAAGATCTTTACTGGCTGCTATGCTCTGGTACTCCATGCTTCTCTAAAACCTATTGTCACCATAATGGGTAAGTTTATTTAGTATGTAGTTAAGTGGAAAAAAAAAAAAAAAACAGTCTTGGCATTTGCATGTTAAAATAGGGGAAAGTAGGGGCATCTGGGTAGCTCAGTGGGTTAAGCCTCTGCCTTCCGCTCAGGTCATGATCTCAGGGTCCTGGGATCGAGCCCCACATCGGGCTTTCTGCTCAGCGGAGAGCCTGCTTCTCCCTCTCTCTCTGCCTGCCTCTCTGCCTGCTTGTGATCTCTCTCTCCGTCAAATAAATAAATAAAATATTTTTTAAAAATTAAAAAAAATAAAATAAAGTAGGGGAAAGTATAAAACAATATCACCTTTCATTTTTTATTTTTATTTATTTATTTATTTGAGAGAGAGAGAGCACGAGCAGGGGAGAGGAGCAGAAGGAGAGGGAGAAGCAGACACCCCACTGAGCAGGGAGCCTGATGTAGGGTTCAATCCCAGGACCTTGAGATCATTACCTGAGTCAAAGGCAGATGCTGAACAGACTGAGCCACACAGACACCCCAATCCCACATTTATAATTGTGAAAATTTGTGGCGTGAGAAAAGGAAGTGTTCAGGTTTGGTGCTGTAGTCAAGGTACGTCAGCAAGTTTCGACTGTTGCAGTTTATGGGACCACTAGGCATCTAGGTATAGGCTTGCTGGCCTTTCATCTTGGCACTTTAGCTGGAAGTATTCAGGCAATGAGAAGACTGAACTCAAATGATAGTCGTGTCCTTGGGAGAATTATTTCTACTTGAGAACTTGTTCGCTGATTTTGTATTTGGATACTTTTTAAGGACAAAATGCTGGTCAGCTCATGAGACGGTTCCAAAGGGCCAGGACTCAACTTGACTGCATATGAACACAAATCCTGTTTAAAGATTTTTCTCTGGGGGCATCTGGGTGGCTCAGTGGGTTGGGCCTTTGCCTTTGGCTCGGGTCGTGGTCTTGGGGTCCTGAAATCGAGCCCCACATCGGGCTCTCTGCTCAGCCTGCTTCCTCCTCTCTTTCTGCCTGCCTCTCTGCCTACCTGTGATCTCTCTCTGTCTGTCAAATAAATAAATAAATAAATAAAAATTTAAAAAGAAAATGATTTTTCTCTGGTTGGAACTTTGGGGAGAGGGGAGGCTGCAAAAGTATTTTCACTGCAGTCTGAGAAGCTCGCTGTTGACAATACTGAGTAGTTCAAGTCTTCTTTTTCAGTAAAGTCTATTCCTATTATAGTCTGTCCTCTTTACTTCTTTGATGAATAACAGTGCTGTCCAATACAAATTTCTGCTAACAGGACACACTATATAATTTACTAGTTATAGTGCATAAGAAAATATAGGGTCCTTTGTTTAAAAAATATTAATAAAAGCAAGACAGCAAGTGCAAAGTATTAAATCAACACAGGCCCTTTTAGGTTCGAGGCCATGTACAGTTGTACAGGTTACACACTCTTGAAGCTGGCCCCATCTGTAACGATGAGACCAATGATGGAACTATTGAATATGGCAGCCATGAATCACTTATGGCTTGTATACTAATATAATATAGCTAATGCAAAAGTGGAACTGAATCTTACTTAATTTTAATTAACTTCAGTTTAAATAGCCATAGTGGCCTATGGCTACCACATTTGACAGTGCAGTGCCTAAATATTAGAAATTATTAGTGGCAAATTACTTAGTCTCACTGAGTTCTGTCTTCAGTAAAATGGATGTAATAATAGTATCTATCTCCCAATTTTATTTTGAGAATTCAATAAATTAAATTAAGCCCTTAAACAACAGTGCCTGGTTTATAATTGTTCGCTTTTTTTTTTTAAGATTTAATTTATTTATTTGACACAGAGAGAGATCACAAGTAGGTAGAGAGAAGGGGGGAAGCAGACTCCCCACCAAGAGGAGAGCCGATGCAGGACTCATTCCCAGGACCCTGAGACCATGACCTGACCCGAAGACAGAGACTTAACCCACTGAGCCACTCAGGTACCCCAATAATTCACTTTATTAAAGGAGATTTTTTAAATTATTATTATTCTTTTTTAATATTTTTTTTAAAGATTTTATTTATTTATTTGACAGAGAGAAATCACAAGTAGATGGAGAGGCAGGCAGAGAGATAGGGTGAAGCAGGCTCTCCGCTGAGCAGAGAGCCCGACGCAGGGCTCGATCCCAGGACCCCGGGATCACGACCTGAGCCGAAAGCAGAGGCCTTAACCCTCTGAGCCACCCAGGCGCCCCTAAAATTATTTTTAAAGTAATCTCTATACTCAATGTGAGGCTCAAACTCATAACCCCGAGAATCAAGAGTCACATTCTTTTTTTTTTTTTTTCCCAATAAGAGTCACATTCTGACTGAGCCAGCCAGGCACCATGCTAGCTTTTTTTAAAAAAAATTATGGTTTAATTAACATGCAGCATTTAAAAAAAAAGATTTTATTTATTTGAGAGAGAGAGAAAATGAGCAAGCAAGAGAGTACAAGCAGGAGGAACAGCACAGGGAGAAGCAGGCTCCCCGCTGAGCAGGGATGCCTATGCGGGACTCCATCCCAGGACCCTGAGATCATGACCTGAGCCAAAGGCAGATGCTTAGCCACCCAGGCGCCCATACAGTGTTATGTTTGTTGCAGGTGTACAATAAAGTGATTCAGTGCTCATCAAGATAAGTGTGAATCCCATTCACTTATTTCACCCATGTCTTCACCCACCTTCCCTTTGGTAACCATCAGTTTGATCTCCACAGTTAGAGTCTGTTTTCTGGTTTGTCTTTTTTTTCCTTTGTCCATTTGTTTTGTTTCTTGAATTCCACAAATGTGTGAAATCATATGGTGTTTGTCTTTTTCTGATTGGTTTATTTAGCTTAGCATTATATTCTCTAGATCATATTGTTCAAATGGGAATATTTCAAACTTTTTTATGCCTTTTTAAAAAAAGATTTTTAAAATTAATTTATTTATTTTAAAGATTTTATTTATTTATTTGACAGACAGATCACAAGTAGGCAGAGTGGCAGGCAGAGTGCGGGGAGGTGGAGGGAAGCAGGCTCCCTGCTGAGCAGATAGCCGGAGATGGGGTTTTATTCCTGGACCCTGGGATCATGACCTGAGCTGAAGGCAGAAGCTTAACCCACTGAGCCACCCAGGCACCTCTCAAAACTTTTTTATGGACGAACAGTCTTCCCGTATGTATACAACATCTTCTTTATCCATTAATCTGCAAATGGACACTTAGGTTGCTATCATATTTGGCTATTGTAAATAGTGCTGTAATAAACATGGGGGTGCATGTATCCCTTCAAGTTAGTGTTTTTGTATTCTTGGAATAAATACCCAGGAGCACAATTACTGGATCATAGAATAGCTTTATTTTTAACTTTTTGAGGAACCTCCAGACTGTTTTCCAGATTGGCTGCACTAGTTTACGTTCCCACCAACAGTGGACGAGGTTTCTTTTTTTCCACATCCTCGCCAACACTTACTATTTCTTGTGTTTTTCATTACAGCCATTCTGACAGGTATGATGTGATATCTCACTATAGTTTTGATTTGCTTTCACTGATGAGTGATGCTGAGCATCTTTTCATGCATTTATTGGCTCTCTGGATGTCTTCTTTGGAGAACTGTCTGTTCACGTTTTCTGTCCATTTTTTAATGGGATTATTTGGTTTTTGGGTGTTTAGTTCTATCAGTTCTTTATAGACACAAAACCTTTATTGGGTATGTCATTTGCAAATATCTTCTCCCATTTGATAAGTTATCTTTCAGTTTTGTTGATTTCTTCCTTTGTTGTACAGAAGCTTTTTATTTTGACGTAGTCCCAATAGTTCATTTTGGTTTTTGTTTCTCTCATCTCAGCAGACATTTATAGAGAGACGTTGTTACAGCCAATGTCAGAGAAATTACTGCCTGTGCGTTCTTTCAGATTTATTTATGGTTTCAGTTCTCACAATTCGGTCTTTTATCCATTTTGAATTTGTTTTTGTGTATGATGTTGAGAGGGTGGTCCGTTTCTAATAATTGATAGGTTTAAGAATATTTTTTTATTATTAACATAACCCCTTTGCTCACCTGGAGTAAATCTAGCAAATCATAATAATCCTATTATCCCTGTCAAAGACTGGTTTCCCCAGGGCATAAGCTGAAATCTACTTAGGGAAAGGTTTTGAGGATCTTAGTATTTGCAAATAATTTGAACAATATGGAATTGGATAAAGCAAGATGCAAAGTGCCTGGAAAGCAACACCATCTCGCTGCCTCAAGACACACATATTTTACCTTTTGTATATGTAATTTTGCCAGATAAAATATAGGATGACCCACTAAATTTGAATTTCAGATAAACAATGAATAATCTTTTTGTATAAGTTTGTCCTGAGTTTTGCATGGGATATACTTACACTAAATAGTTATTCATCAATGATCTGAAATTCAATTTTAATCTCATGTCTATATCTTTATTTGACAGGCCTAGATGTATGGCTTCCAAAACTATATTGTCATTTCTCTGAACTAAGTTAGACTGGGCTAATTCATAACTCATGTTAAGATTTGGAAGGGAAATTATCATCCTCTTCTTCTTGTGTGGTATTGAGCAAAGAACAAGAAAATGGAGTTGGAGTTCTGGGAACTTTACCACTCTGGGCTTTAGGCAATTTGTTCCTAAAATGGATGTTAGATCAGATTGCCCCAGAGGGTTAATATAGAGTAGTGGTTAGCAGCACTGGCAGGAGAATCGGACTTTCTGATTGTTAACCACCAGGGGCTTTGGTTTCTTCATCTCAGAGAAAGGGGTTCATTATGATCCATATCTCACTGGCTGCTGTGAAAGTTAAATGAGTTAGCATACTTCAGGTTCTTAGAACAAAGCCCGGTACATTGTAAATGCTCCATAAATGTTAGTTCGCATTATTCTCAGTCTGGCTTTCATTTTTTTACAATGTTGAACAGACTTTCTAAGACTCAGAGGCATAAGATGTCAAGTCCAGATAAAGAAAATGATGCTGGGACGCCTGGGTGGCTCAGTTGGTTAAGCAGCTGCCTTCAGCTCAGGTCATGATCCCAGCATCCTGGGATTGAGACCCACATCGGGCTCCTTGCTCAGCAGGGAGCCTGCTTCTCCCTCTGCCTCTGCCTGCCTCTCTGTCTGCCTGTGCTCGCTCTCTCTCCCTCTCTCTCTCTGATAAATAAATAAAATCTTTAAAAAAAAATGATGCTACCACGAACTCTTGAGTATGAAGCACAACTGAACTCTTAAATTACATATTTGCCTGGAAATAAATTTAATTGAGAGTCCTATAAAAATTACATTAAAAGCATTTGTTTTAAAACTGTAGAGTTTAAAGAATTGCTACTGAGGACTGACAAAGCTAGACGTTATTGGAAGGCAGACTTGCCATTGATCTCAACATGAAGATTTTCATGTAGAATGTGTTTTCTACGCAGAAAAGGAGCACAATTTGTGATCCAAGTTATGACACAGAAGGAGGATTAATCTTCAGTTATGGAAGGAACTATGCAGATAAATGTATTTAAGGAACGACCAGTGTTTGTATCTATTTTTCTAGCTAGAAGAAAAGAGCTATATAAGTCATTGGTTTAACCCTGAGGGGAAAAAAACCCCAGATGTCAGGATTCAGAGATTATTATGTAATCAGTAATTTGGAGAGGCTGCAGCCTTTTGTTTGGCTTTCAAAAGCTCAGATTCAAAGGCTAAAAATCCAGCTTTTATTTTCCTTTTATGGTAGCTGGTTCATTTTCTGTAGAGGTTCAATTTGTTACCAGAGAGAATCATCGCTAATTTGAATAATTACATACTTAACTGTAGGGTAGAACTGAAATTGGGGTTGATTGAGAGGGTTAGAAACAGAGCAAACTCCTTCCTGCCACAAGAATTAGAGATTTTACAAAGCAAAACATGGCAGTGCAAGCAAGCATTTTCAATGAATTAAATTTGTTTTGTAGGAAATAGGCAAAAAGCAAACAAACAAAAAAACCAAACAGTACCAACTCAACTTCACTCATAGTAGGAGGGCAACAGATTAAAACAGCACCAAGATACCACTTTTTAAATCTATCAGATTGATAAAACTCTCTAAGTTTGACAACACAGCTGTTGAATGCCTGTGGGGAAACAAATCTTACAGATGTTGATGGGAATGTAAACTGGCATAACAGCTGGAGAAAAATTCAGCAAAACCTATGCAAATTAAAAATTAAAGTGCATCTGCCCGTTGACCCATCAATTCCACTTCTGGGATATTATCTTATAAAAATACCCATATTTGGGACACCTGAGTGGCTCAGTCAGTTAAGCTTCCACTCTTGATTTTAAGTAAGGTCATGATATCAGGGTTGTGAGATTGAGCCCCAGCATGGAGCCTGTTTGGGATTCTCTCTCCCTCTGCCCTGTCCCCTGTGTCCCCCTCATCCCCCCCCAAAAAAAATCCCCATACTCATATGAAATTATTTATATACCAAGTTATTTTTTAATTGAAATATGATTCACATGCTATAAAAATCAACATTTTACAGTGTATAATTTGGTGATTTTTTTGTTTATTCACAAGTTTATGAAATAAGCTTGTTTATTTAATTTAATTTCATTTAATTCATCACCATTATCTATTTCCAAGACATTACCATCACCCCTAAATTAACCCTGTACCCACTAGCAACCACTAATCTATTTTCTGTCTCTATGGACTTGAAAGCAGGTCTTTGACTCTAATCTCTATGGTCTTTTGATTATGTCAGACTCTGTTTATTTACTGACATAAGCATTTTTCAAAATACCATTCTTACACTTCAGACTTTATTGGTCCACACCTAAGTGGGCTTACTAGGGCCAATTTCCATAATGTTTTTACTTAACCTAACTTTTTTTGGTACCGCTAAACTGGATAGTAGAAACTATCTAGTAGTTATATAAATTAACATCAAACAACAGTGTATTTCCAACATATTTTAAAGCTGGTTGTTTGTAAATATCTAGAAGAGGCCTCCCCTTCCTCTGAGCCCAGAACTGCAGAAAGATGCACATGGAAGAGTGAGGTTAGGGAAACTCGGTCTATAAAGACAAATTAACCCTTGTGACTAACATGGAACAAGGTTTGTAAGAATATTATTCTTTATAATGTCATTCCATGTTTGTTCATGTTTGAAATTTCCTATATTAAAAAACTAACAAAACAATAATTATAAATGTCTGATAACTTATTTGAAATTCACCATAGATAAAATGGTGGTTAGGGAAAGCTTTACAGACAAGTAAGAATTTAAGCGAAATTCTAAAGGAAAGAGATTAGAGAAGACGCATGAGAGGGTGTTGTGGGCGGGCGGGCACCTGGTTAACTCAGGTGGTGGAGCATGCAACTCTTGATCTCGGGGTCATGAGTTTAGGCCCCATATTGCGGGTAAAGCTTACTTAATTAAAAGAAAGAAGGAGAAAGAGTATCACGCAGGAGGAATGAAATTTAATTCCATAAAAATACTGAGCATGATACTGAGCATAATGTACTATGTCTAAGAGTTAGGAATAAGTTCATCTGTCTTCAAGGAGATGGAAGTTTACTTCTTGCTCATGTAAAAGAAGACTGAGAGTGGGCAGACCAGAACTGGCATGGCATCTCCATGATGTATTTAGGGAACGTTAGGATATGCTCTTCCATCTTTGGCATGCATTGTCAAGGTCACCTGGTAGGTGAAGATAGCTGCTAAACCTCCAGGCATTATACCTACATTTCATGAAGCAAGGGTGGAGTAAGGAGAAAGAAGTTCTATGAAATATTCCATTTACATATTACCAACTATAGACTTTATATACTTTCTAGTCACATGTTCATCCTCAGCTACAAGGGAAGCAGAAAAGAAGTAGCTGAAAGACTCATTTAGCTAAAATTCAGGTTTCTGTTATAAGAAGGAAGAGAGAGAGAATAGATAATTGGTAGGCAAAGCAGCCTCTGCCACATCATGCTCTGTAGGGAGTGTCTCATCGCAGGTAGGAATGCTGGATGGGGTAACAGAAGCCAGAATTTGACTCCAGGACCTGCAACTTATTAGTTATGTGACCTTGGAAAAGTAGTAACTAAAGCTCCCTAAGCATCAAATTTCTTGTCTGTAAATAAAACATAGCTTGTTAATACCAGAAAGCTATATGTATAAATTACCTGGCACAAAAGAGGTGCTCAATAAATCACTGTTACTTTACCTGTGATTTGTGATTTGTTAGAGATTTAGTGATTTTGAAGACTTTTTCTGCCCTTAAGAAGTTAGTAAGACTGTTGTATTAGAGAAAGAAAAATATACCACTGATAAAAGCTGTTAAGATTATAAGTTGTTTTTTCCCCCAGTTTCATTAATTTATAAATAATATAATGGTCAGGAATATTATCTTCAAATATGGAATAAAATAGAACTTTATTGAAGTGTTTACTGTTTCTGCAACACCTTTAATACATAGTCTACAGAATTTAACAGGTATTAAATCAAACTCCATTCCCTCTCAATCCACTTGCCCAAATAAAGTAGAAATAGGCATATTCCCCATGGATTTAAGAGTGAGATTTCCAAGATTTGGTCTTTTGAGAAACCATAAAATAAACCCTGAGAGACCACAACAGTCTAGATTAAAATAAATGTGGAAAAGGAGGTATTTCTAATTTATTTATTTTTTGATGGAAGTGAGGGCAAATAGTAGAGTTGCCAATAATGGGAATTCAACTTTTTCTATTAGGAAGTTTAAAAGGGAGGAGGAACTGAGAGGTGTGAGAAATTCAGGTTGTAAAGAGTTTCACACTTGTCTCAACTCAATGGGTTTACTAGTCAAACTATTGCTTTTTCCCCTGATATTTTCAACTCTACTGCTCTCCTTTATAGATTTGCTTCATATGAATTTATTTCTGAAAATGAAAGAGGACAGAATAAAAAGTGAATGTGAAAGCAGTGACAAAACTTTTGTGTTTTTATTGGATTTAACTTATCATAAGCCAAATTTAATTTTCTCTCCTGGGATTGTGATGACTATCTTGGTTATTTTTATTAAGGCGAGAATTAATCTTAGATTTTCCAAAATAGAGTAGACTCGAGGATTATATAGTCTGTTTTTCCTGTGCTTGAAATCATCTCTGCATGATTCCTCCCTATCCTCTTCCCATCCCCTATATCCCCAAACCATGAGCACATACTACACATGCCAGGGCACTTACCCTCTGTCAAGACAAGCCATTTGTCCGGGTGCCTGGTGGCTCAGTGGGTTAAGCCTCTGCCTTCGGCTCAGGTCATGGTCTCAGGGTCCTGGGATCAAGCCCCACATCGGTCTCTCTGCTCAGCAGGGAGCCTGCTTCCCCCCCTCTCTCTGCCTGCCCCTCTGCCTACTTGTAATCTCTCTCTCTGTCAAGTAAATAGATAAATAAAAATCTTAAAAAAAAAAAAAAAGACAAGCCATTCGTGCTCTTGCACGAAAAAGCTCTGCATCTATCTGCTAACTTCCACTCTCAAACTCCCAATCACTTGTCCTGACTCTCCCTACTGTATCTCTGCAGAGAAAGCTTAATCCCTCTTCTACCTGAAAGCCTTTACAAATATTTGAAGACATACAGTTACTGGGGCACCTGAGTGGCTCTGCCTTTGGCTCAGGTCGGTCTCATGGTCTCAGGGTCCTGGGATCGAGCCCCGCATCAGGCTCTCTGCTCAGTGGGGAGCCTGCTTCTCCTCTCTATGCCTGCCTCTCTGCCTACTTGTGATCTCTGTCTGTCAAATAAATAAATAAAATTTTAAAAAAAAGACATACAGTTACTATATATCCAATGTCTTACCTCTGCCAGGTTAGACATATGTACCTAGTTCCTTTAACGGTTCCCCTAAGCTCTTCTTTAGAACCTTGCTTTGCAAGTGGCTCTTTCAAGGGAACTCTGGTTTGTCCACATACACAGATTTGTTAGTCCTTCTTTAGAACCTTGCTTTGCAAGTGGCTTTTCCAAGGGAACTCTGGTTTGTCCACGTACACAGATTTGTTAGTCCTCTGCTCCATATTTACAGCACTTCTTGCCACACATAAAATGGGACCCAGGCTTGGGGATGGTTTTTTTTAAAGACTTTATTTGGCAGACAGAGATCACAAATAGGCAAAGAGAAAGGAGGAAGCAGGCTCCCTGCTGACTGAGCAGACAGCCCAATGCAGGGCTCGACTTGTTGCCCCAGTTGCCTGCAGTAGGGTCAGCAGATAGCCTTGAGCCATCCGCCCTTTGAGGGATTGAGTCCGAGGTAGCAAGCTACCATGCCCAAGTTCATGCCCTTCCTAGGGAGGCTGACATCGAATGACTGATCAGGATAGGGTATAAACACTTGGCCACTTCAGCCCAATGCAGGACAACTTTTACAGGCCATTTTTGTTCTAAAAGTCATGGTGTTATCAGTGAGTTTGTCATTGGTCCTATAATGTCACATGACTTCTCCCTCTGCCTAATCATGCTTCTGTCCTCTTCCTTACATAGGGGCTGATTACAAAGGCATTTCCTAATAAAAATGCTGCACATGAAACTCCATTTCTGCCAAAAAACTCAACCTGCAACAGGACCCACAAGTGCTTCTCTTTCACTCAGAATTACGCCTGTAATTTTAACCTCAGTCTTAATATTGTACAGCGTGGTAGAAGGTTGATACTCTACATATGCTTTATAAGTAAAATCTACAGGATTTGCTAATGGAGTGCTTATGAAACAAAAGAGAAGAGAAAAAAATGACTTTTTTGGCTTGAGCAACTAGAAGAATATTGCCATTTGCTGAAATGGAGAAGGCTGTGGGAAAAGTAGGTTGAGGTGGTTGGTAAATAAGATTTTGTTTTGTATATGTTTGGATGTAAGTTTGAGATGCCTTTAGAAATTTAAATGGAGACATCTAGTAGACAGTTAGATATAAAAGGGTGGATTTCAAGGGAAAGAGCAGAGCTAGAAATATATATTTGAGAGTTGCCAAGACATAGACATCATTTAAAACCATAAGACAAAATGAGACCATTTAATAATGGACTGCAAAGGTACAATGACTGAAGACTGAGCCCTGAGACACTTGAACATTCATATATTGGGGGTATGAGAGGAAGTAGCAGGGGTGCCTGCGTTGCTCAGTTGGTTAAGCAACCAGTTCTTGATCTTGGCTCAGATCTTGACCTCAGGGTCATGAGTTCAAGCCCCACCTTGAAAAGAAGGAGAGAGAGAGAGAGAGAGAGAGAGAGCAAGTAGCAAAGGAGACAAGGTAGGTGAGTAAGTTGAGTGAAAAACCAAGAGAGGATAAGTGAGCGAAAAGTCATGTGAAGAAAGTATATAAAAGGAGAGAACAATGAGCTCTCAACATTAATCAGAAGGCTTACAGGTGCAATAAAAGTGGCACTGTCCCCTCACAGGAGGATGGAGAAAGGGGAAAGGGTCACACGGTCCCTGAAATGTTCTTGGGGCCAATTAGTCAGGCAATGCCAAGGCCCTGGGTAAACAAAGTGGTTTAAAAAGGAGGTGGCAGATTCTGGATGGGCACGCCCCCTTATCCTGCAGAGAGTGGTACAATGAGAGGAAGACCTGAGTGGGGCCTTTCTTGCACGAATCTAAGAGAAAGAACCACAGCTTGTAAAGATTGAGTGGATTGACATATATAAAGGACTTAGAATAGTGTCTGGCACAAGGTGATCACTCAATAAATGTTTATTGGTTGCTATTATTATTTATATTTTCTGGGTCCAGCATAGTAACTTTGTACAGCAGAAATTCAACACATTTTAAAATGAATTTTAATACATTTTAAAATGAATATAGATTTATGATTTTTTCGGATCTTTTAGATGCTCATTGAGTAGGGGTAAAATTTCAGATTTCAACTGGAAAAAAAGGTTATGTTATGTTTAAAAAGCACTGTTGCAGTGTGTGTGTGTATGTGTGTGTGTGTGTTACCCTGATCCCTGATGATCAACATTTTGATTCATTGGTGGCTCTTCTAAGGAATCATAGAATTTTGATGGCCATTGACCCAAGCTGCCTAATAGGTTTACTGGAGCCTCACCAAATTAATTAGCCTGTTGACTGGGAGTTAGGAACCAATGTTAATCATCCCAGGGGCAATTAAAGCAAGAGGGAAATGCAGCAGAGCTATCTTAGTTACAAAATAAGAAGATAGACTGAGTCTCTGTACATAACCCTCAGCCTTGCCAAGAGAGCATTTTGAAGTTCTTTGCAGCAAAATATTGCTTGTCAGTCAGACTTGTCTAATGTCTTAGCAATACAAAAAGAACCTAAGGAAAGCCAAATGTTGCAGTTTGATTGTTCATGATTTGATTGGTACCATGATTTAGTAAAGTACTTTTTTTGAGGGTTCTTTTTGTGGTTTGTTTAAAGCCAAGGACTAAATGTAGCAATAAAAATTTAAATTACCTTGGCTCTTGCCCGAAATGCTCAATATTCCAATCTCGTGCTTCACTGTAGTGCCAGGAAGAAGAGCAGAAATAGTTCACAATGATACTGCATTACAGATTCACTCTACTCATTAGACTATATTGAAATGTTATGATTTGCTGGGCTCAGAGAGTAATTCCATTTTGCCTCCAGCCATTTCAAGTAATTTTTTGCTACTACATAACAAAATACAAAATTATTTGGAGTAAGACTTTCTAATTGGAAATAATAATTTTTAGATAGGAAATGAAGTCCTTCACTAAATAATGTTAGATTATCATCAAAATTACATTTCCGTGAATGATTACCTAAGACTGCCTCAGCTATTTAGCTATTTTAGTATAGCTGACCTCTAGTGATTATTAGGTTTAATTGTACTTTCTTGAGCTCAGCAGAAAAAAAAAAAATCAGATCATATGTTTTTTACTGTAAAATATTATCTTGTTAGATTAAAAAATTTTTACCAAATAAAAATATTCCAGGGAAATATGCTCTTGGTAAACATATGCCAAAATGTTACACTTATGTTAGTTCTTGCCACTTTAATATTTGTAGAATTCTTTTACTTTAATTGTAACAAAGGAGAGGTTTTCTCCAATATAGTCCGATATAGCTTCCATGTCATATATTTCATAAACTTTTCTATATTTATTTTTTTAAGTTTTAACCTTTTTATTTAAGCAACCTCTACACCAACATGGGGCTCAAACTCATGACCCTGAGATTAATAGTCACATGCTCTTCTAACTGAGCCAGCCAGGCACCCCTGTATTTATTTTTAATTGAACTCCTGATCAGTGTAACAAACACCAGGTTTTGGTTGAATTATTTATTTTACTCTTAAAAGAGGGTAAAAACAATGGGGCTGTTCTTACTAACTTGCCTAGGGCTTCAAAGATATGAGGTATGATATGAGATGAGGATAGTACACACTCATATCTACTTTAGTGTAAAAATGTTATAGTTCATCATGGATATGGCAAAAACAAACACAACCTAGTTAAATAAGGCATTATCACCATCCCTGGACTCTTTGGCAATTCCTTGAAATGATTCTTAACATACTTAAAGTGATTAAAGTTATTTGTTTTTCTTAGAAATCTTGCTCAATTTTCCCATATCAGAGAAATGAAATATGTTAAGTTGCTATTACTCTTATTCCTATCTTTGCTGTCAAGTCACCATCAAAATTATTCTTTATCAAGTTTGTATTCTTTGCTGTGTTAATCTCCAACTTTTCAAACAGCTGAACTTTATGAAAATAGGGCACTCATTGGGAAATGAGATTTGGTATGCTGGGATTCTCAGACTAGAGTAGGGATTGAGGAGGAGGGAAGCAGGGGGAAAGGACACAAATTAAATAGAAGAAAATTATCTGACATTAAAGCTTCAAAGTTAGGATGCCTGGATGGCTCAGTCAGTTACGTGTCTGTCTTTTGCTCAGGTCATGATCCTGGGCCCTGGGATCCAGCTCTACATTAGGCTCCCTGCTCAGTAGGGAGTCTGCTTTTCCCTCTCCTTGTCCTTCCCACTTGTGTTCTTTCTTGCTCGCCTCTCTCTCTCTCTGTCAAATAAATAAACAAATAAATCTTAAAAGAAAAAAAAGCTTCAAAGTCAGAATCTTAATGGTGGCAGCTAGAATTATGACTGCCATCACCCTAGCATTGTCTTTTATCTTTGCCCTACTGCCTTGTGGTCCCAAACGCAGACATTCCAGTATGGTAGATGTGCTGTTGGGAGACACTTAGAAAGAGAATTAAGAACTACTATTTATTGAGCACCTGTAGATATTTTCACATTCCATCTCATTTAGTCACCACTATAGTTTTCTAAAGTTCATCTGATTATCTTCATTTTATCATTGGAGATATTGAAGGTAAGAAGAGTTAAATAAGTCACCCAGAATCCCAATTGGTTATGCATTAAACAGAACTAATTGCTCTAGCAGGAACATAAATGGGGGAGAAAGAAGGTAGTAAGTAGGTCAAGATGGTTTGGCCTTTTCCATTTAAATGTTGACACTAGAGTCTTATTTCAGGGAACTGTGTCCCTAAGATAGAGAAGATTTGGAATTAAACAGTTTCCAGAGGTTAATGTCTTGTATTCATTATCCACAAACTCTTGCTTTAAACCTCTTATGTTAGGGTATGCATTTGTTCATCTTTATTTTTCCCATGCCACCTTCCACCTTCCAGTACTTTGCATATTGTGATTATTCAATAAATATTTGTTATATTTAATTTAAAATCTTCTTATGAGAGCAACAAGAAACAGTTATTTTTAATAGTGGTTTAATTATAATAGTGTCCACCCTGGGATATTTATGCTTGTCATAATAATTGAGGACCTCAATTAGAGAGTTAAAAATTGAATAAACAAAAAATAATTGATAGTGTTTACTTGTCTAGGAAAAAAAAACTTGCTGAAGAAAGGCAAAAAGGAGAGAGAGAAGGAATTACAATACTTAAGATCAATAATTAATAAGATTTTAACATTTGAAATTGTAATTGGGGGACAATGTAAATATGAGCAATTAGTACCTTGCATTTTCTGTGAAAACAACTACCTCTGCTGCTTACAACTGGAATTATCACTTATATGAGACAAGAGCTTCTTTTACTAATTGGGTCAGATTATATTTTTAGTACCATCTTATTGTAATGAATGCGGGCCCTTTCTATTAACCTTAACAGTCAAGAAACATGAAACAACGGGAGAATATATCACTTGGGACTTCAAAGTAACTGTATATGCTAATGTGACAGGAATGACTGCTTGAGGACAATTTTATCATATCGATTGCAATTATGAAAGGAAAATAAAATCTTCTCAAGTATCCTTCACTCTCTGAGTTAATTAAATTTTATAACCTTTTCTAAACTCTTCAAACAATAGAATCTTGTGTAGGTAATATGAAATAATTATAAAGAACTTTATCATCTTCCAAAAATTCCACTGGGCTAATATATTTAGCAATTTCCTTTATTTTTATTGCAAGAAATTATCATCAACATCATCACTGTTGCAAACATGATCACCAATAGCATTTACTGAGTCTCTAGGGCATTGTGCCAAGTAGAGACATCAAGAAGTGTAAGCTACACTTGTCCTTGAGAAATTTATAATCTAAATGGGGACATTCAGATTGGTTAAAATTGGTCCAAAACACTTTATTTAATCTTGTGATTTATTAGAATCATTCAGTGGGGACACATATGGGAGTAATATTGGACTCAGTTATGTGAAAATAAATTCTACCTCCTACCTTTGCTAAGAGACACACATAGGTTTTGAAAGATAGGGCAGATGT
Organism: Neogale vison; assembly: GCF_020171115.1. Taxonomy (NCBI): domain Eukaryota; kingdom Metazoa; phylum Chordata; class Mammalia; order Carnivora; family Mustelidae; genus Neogale; species Neogale vison. The sequence goes on from NC_058091.1 coordinate 212,840,288, forward strand.
CATTGGTTACCTTTCTGCAAGGAATGAAATCCACTGATCCCCGGAGGATAAAACATTAATTCTCTGAGCATTTTATTTGGGTGACTTGGGAAAGCAGTTTAAGTCCCATCTCTGCAACTAATGGGCAGTGTAACTATCGCTTGTAGCACATTATTGCTCCAGCGGCTACACTAAAGGACAGGCTCTCAATGTCTTTGGCTTGAGAGACATCCTGTATCTTTGAATAGAATGGTGCATTTGCATTAGTAGACCACAGCATCTTACCTTCCTCCCTTCATTACTAAGCTGGCCAATAAATAACGCTGAAATTATAATGGACTGTATGCCTCTCATGTATTTCTTAATCAGTTTGAGGTGTGAAAAATTATTCAGCATTTCCATGATTTAGACATCATGTATAAAGTTGGAGTTTTCTAATACAATGTGCAATGGTATATAAGGGTATTTAACATCATGAGCTCTTTTACATTGATTTTCAATGCCTGAATTTGAGAAAGGGGATTTTCCCTCCCAAGTTGGGCATATGGAAACAAGTAATGGGGGTAATTGGGCAAATGCATTCCCTAGAAAAATGCTGTAAGTGTATCTTTCTGGTTTATTTTGTTTGCTTGGTAATAAAGCCTTACATGACTATCAAATTTTTTTATAATCACATTTAATTGAAAGTTAATAATCCATTCCCTTCATCAATGGTATTAGTGGATGACTTCTACAACATAATGTGCACTCACACAGATCAGTGGTTTATGTGGGTGAAGCAGGTCATTTGAAGCTTTCCAATTCATGCTGCAATCTATTCTCAATTAGGTACATTGAAGAAGTTAGAACTTTCAGAGACTTTACAACCTTGAGATTCGAGATACAGTGTTTTTGCTGCATTCTTTTAGTTTTTACAATAAATTTTCAAAATAATAGAAAAGTTGAAAGGATAATGAATACATATATGTATACTCTTCACCTATATTCACCAAATATTAACATTTTGCCACATTTTTCTCATATATACACATGTATATGGTGTCTACTATGTGTATATATGCGCATATATATTTACTTTTAAGACTTTCTTTTCCTGATCCACTTGAAAGGAAGTTGCATATATCATTACACATCACCCATAAATGTTACAGCATGAATCTCCTAAAATCAAAGACTTTATCTGACGTAACTACAGTACCATTATGGCGCCCAAAAAGGTGATATTAATTCAATAATATCATCTAACATATATTCTATATTCACATTTCCCCATCTCAAAGATATCTCTTATGTTAGTTTTTGTTTGTTGGTTTCAAATCCAGAATCCAATCAAATTTCACACATTGCATTTGGCTTTAGATCTTTAATCTCTTTTATCTCTTTTACTTGGAAGCAGTTCCCATGCCTTTTATACTCATATCTTAGAATTTTTCAGAGAGTCTGGATTTATGTCTTCTTCCTTTCTTTCTCCCTTCCTCCCCACTTGCTTGCTTGCTTGCTTGCTTGCTTTCTCTCTCCCTCTTTCTCTCTTTCTTTCCTTTCTTATTTATTTTTAAAGTGGAGCCCAACATGGGGCTTGAACTCATGACCCTGAGAGTGAGACCTGAGCTGAGATCAAGACTCAGACGTCCAACCGAAAGAGCCAAGCAGACATACCATGTTATTTCCTAATTAAAAAAAAAAATTACATTAAAAATTGAAAAAAAGAATGCTGATAAATGGACTGTTTGTTACTGTTTTCTGTTATCAGTGCCTGAGGAAGATCCTAACTATTGTACCTACATTCTTTAGTCTAGCAATGTGACTCATTTTATACCAAAAATGTTGATTAAAAGAAGAAATCCTATAATGTGTCTATGAAAACAAGGGATGCCAGTATTTAAAACTAGTCACGAATATGCAGATCATTAAAACTTGATTATCTTTTTCCTGAATCTCCTTAACTATCCAAGAAAATGTTAGAATTTTTGAGCTGGAAGAACCTCAGAGGCAAGTTAATTAGCTTGATTGCTTGTATTACCAGTGAGAAACCATAAACTCCAAGAGTCTCTGATTAGCCAGTGTCACACTGCCAGTGAACTGTAGAGATAAAACTAGAGATAAAGTATCTTGATTTTCAACATCCTGTGTCCCTGATTCTTCATCATCTTCTCTACAACAACCTTCTCTTTCCTTCCTTTTTCTCCTTCCTCTGTTGAGCAAACAACAGAACCTTTTAAGAAGACAAATCACTTCTGTTTCATGTCTGCCAGAAACTTCTGTTTCTCAATAACAGCATTACTGACATTTTGGTCTAGATAATTCTTTGTTGTGGGGGCTGCATTGTAGGATGTTTACCAGTATCATGACTTATACCCATTTGATACCAATAGCACTTTTCCATTTACGACAATCAGAAATGTCTCTAAACATTGCCAAATGTCCCAGGTTGGAGGTAAGTATAGAGGGACACAAAACTGCCTCTGATTGAGAACCATTGCCAAATGGTTCTTATTTGGGTGGTGGTTCTTGTTTTAGGTATCAGCTCTCCTTTTTCTCCAGTAAATATGAGTTCAAATTTTTCTGTAGTTGTAATCACAACATAGATACAATTTTTACTTAACATTTTGTAATGAGTATTGTTTTTGCCTAGCTAGCATCCCTGCTCCCCCTTGCAGTATCAGCAGCCCTTCTGGAACTGTTCTTCCCTTAACCCGATCATTTGATTCTAGGGTCCCTCCTTCTGACAAGGTTATGAGTGGGTGACCCAGACCTAACCAGTCATAATCATTCATCTCCACAGCCACAGTAATGACTCTTAGTGATAGGCACATGACCCAAGTTAAGCCAAGCAGTGCCTTTTCCTGGGAATTTCCAAGCAGTGTCCTTTCCTGGGAATTTGCTAGAGGAAACCCACTTTGTGTGGGTTGCTGAACTGTGATTTTGTACAACTGAGGCTCCCTGCAGCTATGTCCTTAGCTTACCCTCAGTTTAAGAGAATAAAGTCAACACCGACAGAAAGCCGAGCTGAGGGGCGGGGCAGGAAATCCTAGTGGTTCCGTTTGAGTCCTTAGATTCACTCATCTTTGTCAATAAATCTCTTCCCCTACATCCTTTTATTTTCTCTCTCTCTCTCTCTTTTTTTTTTTTTTTTTTTGCTAAATTGGTTTGACAGGTGTTCTTTTGCTTGCAACAAAAATAGTCTTGATTAAGAAAATGGTATTTGTATTTATAATATTTAGTGGCACATATATCTTCAAGTTGTATTGCTGTGGTTTTCTTAACTGTTCTGCTAACATTGAACCTTAAAGTGATTTGAAATATTTTCTATTATAAATGCAGTTTTCTTTTCCAGTGCCTTTTGAACGACTTCTAGTAAATTTTCCATTAGTTTCCTTAAACATAGGGCTTGGTTTGAATTCTGAACTACAAGATTTAAAATTGAGTGATTTACCACGTAATTGAAGGCCATTTGGTTTTGCTTTATCCCCTTTTGCTTTTTTACTTCCATTATAATCATTCCATCTGCGATTATACCAACTATTGTAGCTCCAGCTGCATGGGCACATTTGAATGCATTAGTGGGTATGTCAGTGGTTTAGGAAATTTTCTATGGTATCATGAAGATTTATTTCCTACCCTTGTAGGGCCTGCTTTATGATTTCTTTTAACTGTTATCCTCAAAGACAATATTGTTCAATTTTAAGCCTTCAGAACTTTACATTCGCTTAAGACATAGAATTACTCTGTCATCCTAATGTCTGTGGAAATGGCTCCAATTGTTGCATTACCATGAAGTCTGTGTATACTTCATTTACCTGCATACGTTCACTTTTCCATATATTAACATCTAGTTTGGATGTTACTATCTTCTATGTGATTTTTTATCACTTTGTTCACAATTTGTTTTTACCTCTTATTATATTTACTCATCTACTTCATATCTATCAAAAGTAATGCAATAATGGGAGTAGTGTCACGTTAGAGTCCTTTAGTAGCTGCAGACTCACCTTCCAGAGACTCATAGGTAACAATATAAAATATATTAACATCAAATTATTTATGGAAGTATAATTAAAGATAACTTGTAATAGCAAAAGATTAAAACAAATCAAAAGCTCATTTGGGTCCAGTTTTAATGGATTATGATACAGCCATAAAATGGAATGCTATGAGGGTGCCTGGGTGGCTCAGTGGGTTAATCCTCTGCCTTCGGCTCAGGTCATGATCTCAGGGTCCTGGGATCAAGCCCCACATTGGGCTCTCTGCTCGGCAGGGGGCCTGCTTCCTCCTCTCTGCCTGTGTCTCTGCCTACTTGTGATCTCTGTCAAATAAATGAATAAAATCTTTTAAAAAATGGAATGCTATGCAGTTATAAATGGGAAAAGGTGTTTCTATATATTGATATGATATAATCTCCAAGATATAATACTAAGTATCTGAAGAAGTGGTATAGCAGAGTAATTAGAAGTGTGGACTCTGATGTCCAGTCTAGGTTCAAAGACAGGCTCTCCTATTTACTAGCTATGTAACTTGTTTCAAGTCCCGTTCCTCAATTTTTTCACCTGTGAAATGAGGATGCTCTTGATAACTACCACACAAGATTCTATGAGGATCAAACGAGTTGATACATGCATATGCTTAGAACAGCACCTGGCCCACAGTAAAAGAATTGAACGACAATGAGTTGTGAACAAATGATATTTAAATTATGCAATACTTCATAAAATGAAAAATTAAATCTCTGTTAATGAATTGACATTAATATTTTCACTGTTACTGCTTTGTGCTGTAGTATCAGGCGTCCTTATCTAGAGGATTGTCTCTTCTATTATTATGATGTTATAATGTCTTCTGCACAAGGTCTGGCTTTTCTTCAAGTATGTACCCAGCATGATCTCCAGCATGTTCCATGTACAAGGCAAGTTCGACAGGTATCTGTTGTTGGAATTAATGAAACACTCAGATTCCTCCTCCTCTATGATTTCAGAGTTTTAATAATCAGAGAGTAGTTTTAGATGTCTAAGAGAGTATATGAGTATACCAACACCTATAATTTCAAAATTGAGGGGCAAGTCCAGAGATTTGGTTACAACAGAAGTTAGGAAGTCTATTTTAGCCTGGAATGGGATTCTGAAAGTCTTATTTTCTTTTCCTTTAAAAAAAGTTGTTTTAAATGAGTATTAGAATTAATAGATTTTAGAAGCTCTGAGTCTCAGAAAGGTTAGTAAATTGCATGCCTTTGTGGATCTAGCTACTGACATGGTTGGAGATCAAATCTGGATCTGGCTGTTGTTTTTTCAGCCAAAACAGAGTGGCAGGAAGGAAAGATATATTCCCTGACTTTGTAAGTGAGTCAAAGAGACAGGACGTAAGGGACAAGATTTACAGGGCACCTGTCCTTCAGCGGTGCTTCACTTCCCTGAACATATTACCTACCTACTTAACTTTCTTCTAAGCACCAGGACTGAATAAAAATATTCAGTGTATTAGGAATATGAGAAAAAGTATAATATAGCAAGATAATTTTACATAACTTAAGCCTTTGCCTCTGAGACGAAGTCCATCTAAAATGCTTAAATAAATTCGGGGAATTGTAAGTGGCTTAAAATGTTCCCTTTGTGTTATTAAGTGATACACTCTCTCCATCCATAGATCATAATTTTTTTTTCCAATTTATTTATTTTCAGAAAAACAGTATTCATTATTTTTTCACCACACCCAGTGCTCCATGCAAGCTGTGCCCTCTATAATACCCACCACCTGGTACCCCAACCTCCCACCCCCCCACCACTTCAAACCCCTCAGATTGTTTTTCAGAGTCCATAGTCTCTCATGGTTCATCTCCCCTTCCAATTTACCCAAAAGCACATACCCTCCCCAATGTCCATAACCCTACCCCCTCTTCTCCCAACCCCCCTCCCCCCAGCAACCCACAGTTTGTTTCGTGAGATTAAGAGTCACTTATGGTTTGTCTCCCTCCCTATCCCATCTTGTTTCATGGATTCTTCTCCTACCCACTTAAGCCCCCATGTTGCATCACCACTCCCTCATATTAGGGAGATCATATGATAGTTGTCTTTCTCCGCTTGACTTATTTCGCTAAGCATGATACGCTCTAGTTCCATCCATGTTGTCGCAAATGGCAAGATTTCGTTTCTTTTGATGGCTGCATAGTATTCCATTGTGTATATATACCACATCTTCTTGATCCATTCATCTGTTGATGGACATCTAGGTTCTTTCCATAGTTTGGCTATTGTGGACATTGCTGCTATAAACATTCGGGTGCACGTGCCCCTTTGAATCACTACGTTTTTATCTTTAGGGTAAATTCCCAGTAGTGCAATTGCTGGGTCATAGGGCAGTTCTATTTTCAACATTTTGAGGAACCTCCATGCTGTTTTCCAGAGTGGTTGCACCAGCTTGCATTCCCACCAACAGTGTAGGAGGGTTCCCCTTTCTCCGCATCCTCGCCAGCATCTGTCATTTCCTGACTTGTTGATTTTAGCCATTCTGACTGGTGTGAGGTGATATCTCATTGTGGTTTTGATTTGTATTTCCCTGATGCCGAGTGATATGGAGCACTTTTTCATGTGTCTATTGGCCATCTGGATGTCTTCTTTGCAGAAACGTCTGTTCATGTCCTCTGCCCATTTCTTGATTGGATTATTTGTTCTTTGGGTGTTGAGTTTGTTAAGTTCTTTATAGATTTTGGACACTAGTCCTTTATCTGATATGTCATTTGCAAATATCTTCTCCCATTCTGTCAGTTGTCTTTTGGTTTTGTTAACTGTTTCCTTTGCTGTGCAAAAGCTTTTGATTTTGATGAAATCCCAAAAGTTCATTTTTGCCCTTGCTTCCCTTGCCTTTGGCGATGTTCCTAGGAAGATGTTGCTGCGGCTGAGGTCGAAGAGGTTGCTGCCTGTGTTCTCCTCAAGGATTTTGATGGATTCCTTTCTCACATTGAGGTCCTTAATCCATTTTGAATCTATTTTTGTGTGTGGTGTAAGGAAATGGTCCAATTTCATTTTTCTGCACGTGGCTGTCCAATTTTCCCACCACCATTTATTGAAGAGGCTGTCTTTTTTCCATTGGACATTCTTTCCTGCTTTGTTGAAGATTAGTTGACCATAGAGTTGAGGGTCTATTTCTGGGCTCTCTATTCTGTTCCATTGGTCTATGTGTCTGTTTTTGTGCCAGTACCATGCTGTCTTGATGATGACAGCTTTGTAATAAAGCTTGAAGTCTGGAATTGTGATGCCACCAACTTTGGCTTTCTTTTTCAATATCCCTTTGGCTATTCGAGGTCTTTTCTGGTTCCATATAAATTTTAAAATTATTTGTTCCATTTCTTTGAAAAAGATGGATGGTACTTTGATAGGAATTGCATTAAATGTGTAGATTGCTTTAGGTAGCATAGACATTTTCACAATATTTATTCTTCCAATCCAGGAGCATGGAACATTTTTCCATTTCTTTGTGTCTTCCTCAATTTCTTTCATGAGTACTTTATAGTTTTCTGAGTATAGATTCTTAGCCTCTTTGGTTAGGTTTATTCCTAGGTATCTTATGGTTTGGGGTGCAATTGTAAATGGGATTGACTCCTTAATTTCTCTTTCTTCTGTCTTGTTGTTGGTGTAGAGAAATGCAACTGATTTCTGTGCATTGATTTTATATCCTGACACTTTACTGAATTCCTGTATAAGTTCTAGCAGTTTTGGAGTGGAGTCTTTTGGGTTTTCCACATAGAGTATCATATCATCTGCGAAGAGTGATAATTTGACTTCTTCTTTGCCGATTTGGATGCCTTTAATTTCCTTTTGTTGTCTGATTGCTGAGGCTAGGACTTCCAGGAAGAAATAGAAAGCCTGAACAGACCCATAACCAGTAAGGAGATTGAAACAGTCATTAAAAATCTCCAAACAAACAAAAGCCCAGGGCCAGATGGCTTCCCGGGGGAATTCTACCAAACATTTAAAGAAGAACTAATTCCTATTCTCCTGAAACTGTTCCAAAAAATAGAAATGGAAGGAAAACTCCCAAACTCATTTTATGAGGCCAGCATCACCTTGATCCCAAAACCAGACAAGGATCCCATCAAAAAAGAGAGCTATAGACCAATATCCTTGATGAGCACAGATGCAAAAATTCTCACCAAAGTACTAGCCAATAGGATTCAACAGTACATTAAAAGGATTATTCACCACGACCAAGTGGGATTTATCCCAGGGCTGCAAGGTTGGTTCAACATCCGCAAATCAGTCAATGTGATACAACACATCAATAAAAGAAAGAACAAGAACCATATGATACTCTCAATAGATGCTGAAAAAGCATTTGACAAAGTACAGCATCCCTTCCTGATCAAAACCCTTCAAAGTGTAGGGATAGAGGGCACATACCTCAATATCATCAAAGCCATCTATGAAAAACCCACTGCAAATATCATTCTCAATGGAGAAAAACTGAAAGCTTTTCCACTAAGGTCAGGAACACGACAGGGATGTCCATTATCACCACTGCTATTCAACATAGTACTAGAAGTCATAGATCATAATTTTTAATACATATTAGTCTTTGCCTGATGTAGGGCTGATCACGTTGCATTTTTTCCAGATCAGTTTCACTATAAAATACAATAATGAAGTCATGGCATTTTCAAGGCAGAAGTTTGCAGGTATGTACCATTTTAGAAATCTTGAAATTTTTTACAAAAATCCCTAAATGCTGGGACGCCTGGGTGGCGCAGTTGGTTAAACGACTGCCTCCGGCTCAGGGCGTGATCCTGGAGTCCCGGGATCGAGTCCCACATCAGGCTCCCAGCTCCATGGGGAGTCTGCTTCGCTCTCTGACCTTCTCCTCGCTCATTCTCTCTCTCACTGTCTCTCTCTCTCAAATAAATAAAATAAAATCTTAAAAAAAAATTTATAAAAAAAAATTTAAAAAAAAATCCCTAAATGCTTGGTAAATTGGAAGATGGCATAAATTCAATTACAGAAGTGTTCTTCATGTTCCAAAATAATTAGTCATGGGGTTTCTTTAAATAGGAGGGCCTGACAACTCATGTTCATTTGGTGAAAGAAATTTCATACTCTATCTGGGAATATTATCCTCTTTAACATGCAAGACTTCCAGAGGGATATGTATCAGAGAGTGAGGCATAACTAATTAAACAAATCAGCTGTCTCTATCAATTCTGTAACCAGTGAGGATGGGGAGTGGGAAGAGGTGCCATATTAGATTGGGTGTGGAGAGAAGACATCTCTGAGTAAGAATAGATATTTGAGCTAATACCTGAATAGAATAAAACCTAAATAAAGCTCAGAGAGACAGAGTTTGGAAGACCCACTAGAAGAATATTCCTGGAGAAAATTCAAGCAAATAAGTTCTCTTAGGTTAGGGCAAGCATTGTGGATCAAGGAACAGAAAGACCAGACTGCCCAAAGTGTAGTATTCCAGGGAAAGTGTGTTTCAGTGAAGGCAAGAGGTACAAATGAGGGCCAGCCAGATGAAATAGAATAATTCATGGTATGTGCATGTAAATTCCTTACCTTGGAACTTGAAACACTTTAAGAGCTCAATAAATGAAAACTCTTAGTTATTAGAGATCATACTACTGTTTTATTTATAACTCAGATTTAACTTTTTTAAATAGGAGTAGGATTAATCCTTACAACAAATTCAAACAAACACTTAGAAAATACACTTATTTTTTGAGCTTCATGTCTTCACTAACTTTGTAAAATTTCAGTTCCATTTAAAACCATAAGAAGAGTAATTTTCTAATTGTAAAGGGTGCTAATTTGTATAGAATTTCTAATATGTAAAGGGTGCTATATTTGTATAGAATTTATTGTATTATAAATATTTGTTTATTGTTTCTATGATCAGTCATGGGGTTTCAGATTTGTGCTAAGAGGCTTTCTTACCCCATTCCTCAGTAATGATACTCTTTCCTCAATCCTGAAAATAGTTTCCTAAAATTCATTCAGTTTTTGTGGTTTATTTTTAGCCAACCTGGAATTTATTTTTTGGTATTATGTTAGAGATTGTGATAGGCAAAATGATGACTCCCAGATTTATACAAATCCTAATTCCTGTAAATTATGAAAAGAGGGAGATTCAAGAAGGCCATGTGAAGACAGAGAGAGAGAGATTTCACGATGTTATGCTGCTGGCCTTAAAAATGAAAGAAGGGGCCAGGAGCCAAAGAATGAAAGGAATGTAACTCTAGAAGCTGGAGAAGATGAGGAAGGGCCGATCTCCCTTCCAGATCCTAGAAGGAATGGCCCAGCCCATACCTTAGATTGTGTGCCTTGATTTCAAACTTCTGGACTCCAGAACTGTAAGGGAATACATTTATGTTGTTTCAAGTCATTAAATTTGTGATTATTTATTATATCAATCATTGGAAACTAATATAGAAATCTAGTTTTCCTTCATGATGCTGTACTTTTCTTTTCCAAAAAAAATTTTTTTGTTTTAAAAACTGTATTTATTCTTCCAGATGAACTTTAGATTTAATTTGTCTAGTAAAAAAAATTGAATTTTGATTGAACGTGCATTAAATATGTGAATATTTCTATTCAGAAATACAGACTCTCCTTCCAGGTCTCCTCTCTTCCCCCATATTTAAACTATAAAATTTTATAGTTATTCTTCACTTAGGTTTTATACATTTCTTAAGACTTGTTTCTTAAGCCTTATTTGTTGCTACTGTGGAATAGGATCATTTTAAGAATTCCCTTTATCTATTTTACCCATCCCCCCACCTGCCTCCCCTCTGGCAACCACTAGTTTGTTCTCTACATTTAAGAGTCTAGTTTGTTTTTTTTTTCTTTTTTCTTCATTTGTTTTGTTTCTTAAATTCTACATATGAGTGAAATCATATGATACTTATCTTTTTTTTAACTTATTTCACTTAGCATTATTCCTATAGATCCATTCATGTTTTTGCAAAAGAGAAGATGTCATTCTTTTTTATGGCTGAGTAATATTCATACATACACATACAGACACACATATGTATATATAGATATACTAAATCTTACTTCATTCATTCATTAGTCAATGGACATTTGAGTTCTTTTCCATAATTTGGCTATTGTTGATAATGTTGTTATAAATATAGGAGTGCAGATATCTTTTTGAATTAGTATTTTTGTTTTCTTTGGGTAAATACCAAATAGAGAAATTCCTGGATCATATAGTAACTCTATTTTTAATTTTTTGAGGAACCTCCATACTGCTTTCCACAGTGATTGTACCAGTTTGCATTCCCATCAACAATGTAAGAGGGTTCTTTGTCTTTTCTCTCTATATCCTTGCCAATGCCTGTTGTTTCTTGAGTTTTTTTATTTTGGCCATTCTGCCAGGTATGAAGTGAGATCTCATTGTGGTTTTGATTTGCTTTTCCCTGATGATGAGTGATATTTAGCATCTTTTCATGTATTTGTCCGTCACCTTGGTGTCTTCTTTGGAGAAATCTCTATTCAGGTCCTCCACCCATTTTTATTTATTTATTTTTTAAAAGATCATATTTATTTATTTGAGAGAGAGAGTCAGTGAGAGAGAGTAGAGCAGGAGGGAGGGGCAGAGAGAAAAACAGGCTCCACACTTAGCTGGGAGCCGAACACAGGACTCTGTTCCAGAACCCTGGGATCATGACCTGAGATGAAGGCAGACACTTAACTGACTGAGCCACCCAGGCACCCCCAAGCCTGAATTTGTTAATACCCCCCAAAAACCAAAAAACAAAAAACAAAAAAAAGCTACAGACTTTCTAAATAAAATACTAGATAAATATTAAGTGAAAACATAAAATTACCCTGTCAGCTTTATTATGTAATAACTGAATTTTTCAAAATTAAAACCTTATATTTACTATTATATAATTGTATTATACATAATAGACATTGGAAATGCAATCCATAACACTTTATCAGCTCTTTTTTTATTACTTTTTTTATCTTAAAGATTTTATTTATTTGTTTGACAGAGATCACAAGTAGGCAGAGAGGCAGGAAGAGAGAGAGGAAGGGAAACAGGCTCCCTGCTGAGTAGAGACCCCCCCCCCCCCCCCCGCACCATGCGGGGGCTCAATCCCAGGACCCAGGGATCAGGATCTGGGCCAAAGGCAGAGGCTTTAACCCACTGAGCCACCCAGGTGACCCTTAACAGCTCTTTTGATTAAAAGAAGCACTCAATAACATATAAATAGAAATATTTTTACCATTTTTACGCATGTACAAA